>NW_021288237.1:0-953 GCF_002162155.2 Triticum dicoccoides
GGATACCAGCGGTATCCAGCCTCAGTCATTACCCTGACCAACTTGGCAGTATGGCCGGGTACATCTAGGCATCGAGTCAGGCGAACCACTTGATTGGGGTCGCGAGTGGCCATCTGAAAGCACAATCATAATGCAAAGGCATTAGAATTTCTAGCAAATTTTCGGCAGCATAACAGCTGTAAATGCTCAAGAAGGATTTTGAGACATTTGACAAAGGATTTCGTACACACTCAACATCATCATATCAAAGTTCTGAATCCATTCTAACAACATAATGTGGTAGTAGAACTGAACTAGGCTTGTATCCATCAAACTTATAAGGTACTACTGATTGGTAACACGTGATCCTGATAGAGAGAATAGATCCTAATTCCTTAACCCCCGGTGGAAGAATGGACTAACTCAGATCAGAATGTCATAAGATAAAGGAGTAAAAAGAGCCTTACGTTCCAACCCACAAACAATTCCCCTACATATAACTAAAGAATTTCTAGACTCAACATCGACCAGTTTGGCTTGGAGAACCTACAGGCAGTCCGGCTCTAATGCCAACGCTGTCAGGACCCTGACTCAATGTCACATCGATCTAGCCGGTAACACCTCATATCACTTTGCGGCCTCACGCACGGTATCCCCACGGGTGTCGCCTTACCTTTGCCCGGGACCGTTTGCGCCTTTTGGCTCACGTATATGATAGTGTCGCTAGCATCCATATGATAAGGAGCCCGGGCTGACATGACTAGTCGTAAACCCAAAGTGGCACAGACTTACAGGGACAGGCATCCATGACCCAGCTTCGAACGTGTCGGTCATCAGCAAGTGGGTCCGGGCTGTAGCACTGGGCTAGCAGGACTCCGGTAAACCGGGCTGTAGCGGGCTAACAGGACTCCGGTACTCAAAGCGTGACATTTCCCCGAAGGGACAGACACAGGAACGAAGAAGGACACATGCCG
>NW_021288238.1:0-929 GCF_002162155.2 Triticum dicoccoides
AGACACATGATGAGAGATGCCAAGCTTCTGGAAGAAGGTATTAAGATTGCGATATTCGCCCCCCCAATCAGACTGAACATGGATAATTTTGCACTTAAGCAACCTCTCAACATGAGCTTGAAATTGCATAAAAACATGAAACACATTAGATTTGCGCTTAATAAGATAAATCCAAGTAAAGCGACTAAAGGCATCAATGAAACTGACATAATAGTTGTGACCACTAACAGAAGTTTGGGCATAGCCCCACACATCCGAAAACACAAGTTCAAGAGGAGCCTTGACAACACGACTCGATACAGAGAAAGGTAACTGATGACTCTTGCCCTGTTGACAGGCATCACACACTAGAAACTCCTTATTGCTTGACTCAACAGGAAGACTATGGCGATGAAGCAAATGGCGCACAATAGGAGTGGCCGGATGGCCGAGGCGAGAATGCCACTGCGACAACGACACCCGAACACCACTGAAAACTTCAGAAACTGGCGGCACATCAAGAGCATATAGGCCATGGTGAGCTCGACCACTAAGAAGAACGTCCCTCGTGTCCCGGTCCTTAACAAAAAAATGGAAAGGGTGAAACTCAACAAACACATTGTTGTCACGAGTTAATTTAGGAACCGAGAGCAAACTACGTGTGACTGAAGGAACACGAAGAACATCAAGGAGACGCAAGGTTGTAGTGGTACGTGAAAGAAGAGATGCCTGACCAACATGTGAGATGGGCATACCTGATTCATTGGCAGTGCGGACCTGGTCATGACCAGTGTAGGGCTGGCGAGTAGCCAGCTTGTCGAGCTGACTTGTCAGATGATCTGTGGCACCGGTGTCCATGTACCAGGAAGGATCCACAGAATAAGAAGGAGTAAATCCAGGTTCCTGTGTAGCGAGAGCAGCTTGTTTCTCATTGCCTTTCCCGTTGTTCC
>NW_021288239.1:0-1433 GCF_002162155.2 Triticum dicoccoides
AAAAAAATCTAACATAATATAAACAAATTAATTACTACACATCTAATCTAACAAAAAAAATCTAATCTAACAAAAAATCTATGAACTACATATCTAAATTACTACACACATCTAATCTAACAAAAAAAATCTAATTAATCTAACAAAAAAATCTAACATAATATAAACAAATTAATTACTACACATCTAATCTAACAACAAAAAATCTAATCTAACAAAAAAATCTATGAACTACATATCTAAATTACTACACATCTAACCTAACAAAAAAATTCTAATTAAATCTAACAAAAAAATGACCGTGCCCAGTGTACAGCCGGCGAAGGCGACGGCGAGGTGCTCACGTACGGCCGGCGACGGCGAAGGCGACGGCGAGGCGCGGAGCGGGGCGGCGACGGCGTCGAGGCAGCGCAGGCCGGGGCGGCGACATCGATCGGGGCGGCGCGGGCAGGCTGGACAGGGCGCGCGGGCGGCGACGGCGCGGGGCGGCGCGGGGCGGCGACGGCGTCGGGGCGTGGCGTGGCGGGGCAGCGACGGCGTCGGGGCGGGGCAGCGACGGCGAGGTGGCGGCAGAGACGGGCGGCGACGGGAGTGGAGCAGGAGAGATCGAATCGCGCTAAGTGCTGTATATATAGCAAAAGCTTTGGTCCCGGTTCGTGGCACTAACCTTGACCAATGCCTCCCTTTAGTCCCGGTTGGAGCCACCAACTGGCACCAAAGGCCTCTTTTCAGCAGCCCAAAGGGCGGGAAACGAAGACCTTTGGTCCCGGTTGGTGGCACCAACCGGGACTAAAGGGGGGCATTGGTACCGATTGGTGCCACGAACCGGTACCAATGCACCCCTTTAGTTCCGGTTGGTGCCACCAACCGGGACTAAAGGCCATGTGCTGCCCGCGTTGCGGCACGAAAGTTTAGTCCCACCTCGCTAGTTGAGGGAGCTCGAGAGTGGTTTATAAGCCCCAGTCCCGCTGCCCTCTCGAGCTCCTCTCAAATGCAGGCTTATGGGCCTAAACGCACCACATGTGCCTGTGGGCCTATTGGGCCTATTGCGGGCCTGAATCCTGGCCCATTGTTGGGTTTCTAGTCGTATTCAGGCTGTGGTAGCCCTTTAGGTGGCACTTTTTTTATTTTATTTTGATTCTTCCTGCAGCTCTTTTTTTAGTCCCACCTCGCCAAGCGAGAGACACTCGCAGCTGTTTATAAGCCTTGAGTGCAGAGACGATGACGAAGAGGCCCAATGCTCCTGCACGTTGATTAGCTTCAAGCCTTGAGGAATATGGTAGAATGCACAGAGCTATGTGCAGTGCAGTTGACACTATTCCGAAAGGTTTGAAGCAAATTAACAAGCATTGCGCCTCTTTTTTATTTTTAGTGACTTATTACAACTGAGAAATAAAAAGAAAAAAATAAATATAGCTGAAAAGAAAAAAAAA
>NW_021288239.1:6298-7801 GCF_002162155.2 Triticum dicoccoides
CAGCGTTCGGGGGATATCATTAGCAAAAAGAGGTGTGTAACGTATGTGTGTATGCTGAGAGTAGATAAGTAGCTGAGTCCTGAGTGGACACCTTGAAGAGCGGGTGGAAGCTCCTGACCCGCGGGGGTGTCCCCGGCTTGAGCGGCTGGAGGATCACCGGTGGGATCAGGAATCTGGTGCTGAGGGTCGCTCCTGGAACTGCTAAGAGAAGAGGGAAGATAGCTGCACAGTCTCTTCATGAGTGACTCCAGCTGGGATGGCATTGATCCTCATTAAGTCACTAGCCAGCTAGGCAAAGGACAGCTTAATTAGTTGATCACTAGTGTACCTCGTTCTGTCCATAGGAGATTGATGCGTGATGAATGCGTCCAAACTGCAGGTTCTTGTGTCGATACTTAGAATCTCCAAATCTCACCGATTACTGCGTGCGTTTAATTGTCGAGTGAAAAGGATGAATAAATAAATAAATAATTTAAGACAGAGAATTGAAGGAGAGGAATACGCGGCCGTTCAAACCACTGTGTGAGAAAACGAAGACTCTGCTTCAGACCACACCCATCTAAGAATAAAAAAGACGATCGTATGTACTCCCTCCGTTCCGATTTACTCGTGGTGGTTTTCGTTTAAATTTGAACTAAAACCACGACGAGTAAATCGAAACAGAGGGAGTACTTCAGACAAAAATTGTGGCCATGGGCGTTTTCAGAGTTGAGATTTTCAAAGTCTTGGTCGTACTAGCATTTGTTTTTGGCGAGAGAACTTTCCAATCTATTCATAATAAATTATGACAGTACAAAGACGACTAGAGGTAATAAAAATTACAACACGTGCATGGACCACTTACCAACGACTATAAACAACGGGGCGAGTTGAAGGCGTGCGCCGCCATCGCACTTTGACTTTTGCTAAAATACTATTGTAATATTTTCACCTTCGCAACATTTTAGACCGAAGATAACTTGTCAAACTTTCTGGTGCGCCTGAAAGTTGTTGTTATGATCACCTTGTTACAAATGATGTTTGAGCAAGCCCAAAGCCCACCGTCCGGTTGGAAGTGACCGAGACACTCTCATGGTCAGAGGACTAAAACACATGCTAACACTCCATGTTATAACAAATGATTTTACACGATATAATCACAAAGTATAACAGACAAGTATTTGGTCGATTCAGTATGATCGTTCTTCTAATGTCATACCATCAATGTTGTTTTAGGACTATCGTTACACTTAACTTTATCCTAAAATCCGAAAAACATGATCACCAACAACACTTGAGCCGGTCTTAGAGGCGGGATCGGGAACCTATTATTTACCGTTTATCGTGCAAATGAGTTTTCCACTAAATCGTATATTTCAGGATCATAGAAGTTATAGCATCAAAATAAAATCTTAATTATGAATAACAGAAACATAATAATACAATGTTATTGCCTCTAGGGCATATTTCCAACACAAGGCAGCGCCTTCATGAAGGTTACGACACCGGAGCACTGCCACCGCC
>NW_021288240.1:0-1106 GCF_002162155.2 Triticum dicoccoides
AAAATTCTGCAGGGTCAGATCATAAATTTATGCTGACTGACAGAAAATGACTACAATTGCAAAAGCATAAAATAGCCCTGTCATGCTAATAACTAATTAGCGATCGCACCTAGTGGCTTCCTACAGTCAGCCTGGCTCTGGTACCAAGCTTGTCACGACCGGTTTTCCAATAAAAATATTTATTGATAAACCAGTCTTTTGAGTCCAGTATGAGAGAAATCCTCCTCACTGGTAGACAATTTCTTGATACAATAAGCCAGTAGCATAAAATATATTACAGGGTTGAACTGCGGTCGCTCAACCAAATTATTACAAGCACGCCAATAATCATACACAATGGCGGACAGGACACAGTGGTGTGGAGACATACTACTGACTCATGGATAGGTTGGTGGTGGAAAAGCACAGCGGGAAGGGAAATACAAGACTCTAATGATATCATTTCATCGAACATCGAGGTGAGGCTCGATAAATTTATTTGGTAGCGGAAGCGGTTATAAAACAGTGGCCAAATCCAGGGTCGCACGAGACTGACTGGGACTCCTCTAAGTGTCGGACTCGCTATCGAACTCTTCATCCATGAGATCGCCTTCGTCAGCATCTGGCCAAATCAACAAGCCAGTGAGTACTTTGAAAGTATTCGCAAGACAGTTCGGACGTAAGATATAACAAATGCATGCATGGATGCAACATGATTAATTCCTTAATGCACAATAAATAAAAATTGGCATAACGGGTAAGTAAAAAGGGAAAACGGCGGTAGTCCGCCTGAAATTCCACAGACATAAGTAAGGACCGATCGAGTGTCTGAAGCGACGCCTCGAAAGGTGAACAAATGCAAATAAGGAAATGATGCCACAGTCGGGCATCTTAGCGACACCACATAAAGGGCTTTAAAAGAAATGCCACAGTCGGACGTCTGAGCGACATCGTGTAAAGGGCTTTTAAAAGAAATGCCACAGTCGGACGTCTGAGCGACATCGCAGCAAGGGCTTTAAAAGAAATGCCACAATCGGACGTCTGAGCGACATCACATAAAGGGCTTTTAAAAGAATTTCCACAGTCGGACGTCTGAGCGACATCGCAGAAAGGGCTTTACAAGAAAT
>NW_021288241.1:0-2044 GCF_002162155.2 Triticum dicoccoides
AAACGAAGATATTATGGTAGGGTACGAAACCACCTCAAAGTTATCCTTTCTGATCGATCTATTCAAGAGTCCGTAGTAAAATAACATGAAGCTATTCTTTCCGGTCAATCTATCATAGAGTTCGTACTAGAATAACACCTTAAGACACAAATCAATCAAAACCCTAATGTCACCTAGATACTCCAATGTCACCTCAAGTATCCGTGGGTATGATTATACGATATGCATCACACAATCTCAGATTCATCTGTTCAAACCAACACAGAGAACTTCAAAGAGTGCCCCAAAGTTTCTACCAGAGAGTCAAGACGAAAACGTGTGCCAACCCCTATGCATAGGTTCATGGGCGAAACCCGAAAGTTGATCACCAAAACATACATCAACTGGATCAATAGAATACCCCATTGTCACCACGGGTATCCCACGCAAGACATACATCAAGTGTTCTCAAATCCTTAAAGACTCAATTCGATAAGATAACTTCAAAGGGAAAACTCAATCCATTACAAGAGAGTAGAGGGGGAGAAACATCATAAGATCCAACTATAATAGCAAAGTTCGCGATACATCAAGATCGTACCACCTCAAGAACGCGCGCGAGAGAGATCAAACACATAGGTACTGGTACATACCCTCAGCCCCGAGGGAGAACTACTCCCTCCTCGTCATGGAGAGCGCCGGGATGATGAAGATGGCCACCGGAGAGGGATTTCCCCCTCCGGCAGGGTGCCGGAACGGGTCTAGATTGGTTTTCGGTGGCTACGGAGGCTTCTGGCGGCGGAACTCCCGATCTATTCTGCTCCACGATGGTTTTAGGGTATATTGGTACATATAGGAGGAAGAAATACGTCAGGGGGGCCACGAGGGGCCCACGAGGGTGGAGGGCGCGCCCCCCTGCCTCGTGCCTTCCTCGTTGCTTCCCTTACGTACACCCCAAATCTTCTGGATTGCTTCTGTTCCAAAAATAAGTTCCGTGAAGTTTCAGGTCAATTGGACTCCGTTTGATTTTCCTTTTCTGTGATACTCTAAAACAAGGAAAAAACAAAAACTGGCACTGGGCTCTAGGTTAATAGGTTAGTCCCAAAAATCATATAAAATAGCAAATAAATGCATATAAAACATCCAAGGTTGATAATATAATAGCATGAAACAATCAAAAATTATAGATACGTTGGAGACGTATCAGCGGCCCCCGCGAAGAAGGCGGCGATCGGGTCGTCCTCGCCCACGCGCGTCGCCGTAGCAGGGAGCAGCGGTAGCGGGGCATGCAGCAGAGGCGCCGGAGCTGCGGGGGACTTGTCCGCGTGGCGGGTCGAAGCCTGACGACCATGCGAGCTCTCCGTCAGGCGCGGGGCGAACGGCGAGCAGCTGCGGCGCCTGGACGAGGAGCCCCTTTGCGACGCCTCCCGGCCCGAGCGCCCGAGGCCCGGGGGCGTGTCCCGCTAGGACCTGCGCCCACCACGGCCGTCCTCATCATCATCTCACCTTGGACCGCCACGGGGCAGGCCTCGGCAGCCGGAGTCCACCACCGGGGCCAGCTGCTTGTCCTTCTTTGGGTCTCGCTGGCCGTCTTCCACGTGCTTGCTCCAGGTGTCGGGGTACACCCTGGGCATGGGGCGGTCGTTGTCATCGTCCGAGTCGGAGGGGATGCCGCTCTACGCCGAGGCAGGAGAGCGCGGCGGGTACGGCATCCAGTCTTCCACCAGATCAACGTGGATCAGCAAGTCGTGGCGCGGGGCTGTGGGCGGCAGGGGCACAACGCGACCTGGCGGGGAGTGGCCGAGCATCTCTTCGACACGGCTGGCGCCCCGTTGCAGGACCCAGAACGTGTGCTTCGTCAGGATCAGGGCAGCATCCCACACTCACACCCAGTAGGCGAAGGTCTTTGTGGTCACGCTCGTAGGTGCAGCTGTCCAGCCGGTCGACGCGGCAACCCAGCGCCTCCTCGACGCCCTCGAGCGACCAGAACTGTTGCGGCAGGTTCTCGATGACGATTCACACATGGTGGTAGAACTGCTGGATGGCCGCGTGGTCGTCTTCATGC
>NW_021288242.1:0-2044 GCF_002162155.2 Triticum dicoccoides
AAACGAAGATATTATGGTAGGGTACGAAACCACCTCAAAGTTATCCTTTCTGATCGATCTATTCAAGAGTCCGTAGTAAAATAACATGAAGCTATTCTTTCCGGTCAATCTATCATAGAGTTCGTACTAGAATAACACCTTAAGACACAAATCAATCAAAACCCTAATGTCACCTAGATACTCCAATGTCACCTCAAGTATCCGTGGGTATGATTATACGATATGCATCACACAATCTCAGATTCATCTGTTCAAACCAACACAGAGAACTTCAAAGAGTGCCCCAAAGTTTCTACCAGAGAGTCAAGACGAAAACGTGTGCCAACCCCTATGCATAGGTTCATGGGCGAAACCCGAAAGTTGATCACCAAAACATACATCAACTGGATCAATAGAATACCCCATTGTCACCACGGGTATCCCACGCAAGACATACATCAAGTGTTCTCAAATCCTTAAAGACTCAATTCGATAAGATAACTTCAAAGGGAAAACTCAATCCATTACAAGAGAGTAGAGGGGGAGAAACATCATAAGATCCAACTATAATAGCAAAGTTCGCGATACATCAAGATCGTACCACCTCAAGAACGCGCGCGAGAGAGATCAAACACATAGGTACTGGTACATACCCTCAGCCCCGAGGGAGAACTACTCCCTCCTCGTCATGGAGAGCGCCGGGATGATGAAGATGGCCACCGGAGAGGGATTTCCCCCTCCGGCAGGGTGCCGGAACGGGTCTAGATTGGTTTTCGGTGGCTACGGAGGCTTCTGGCGGCGGAACTCCCGATCTATTCTGCTCCACGATGGTTTTAGGGTATATTGGTACATATAGGAGGAAGAAATACGTCAGGGGGGCCACGAGGGGCCCACGAGGGTGGAGGGCGCGCCCCCCTGCCTCGTGCCTTCCTCGTTGCTTCCCTTACGTACACCCCAAATCTTCTGGATTGCTTCTGTTCCAAAAATAAGTTCCGTGAAGTTTCAGGTCAATTGGACTCCGTTTGATTTTCCTTTTCTGTGATACTCTAAAACAAGGAAAAAACAAAAACTGGCACTGGGCTCTAGGTTAATAGGTTAGTCCCAAAAATCATATAAAATAGCAAATAAATGCATATAAAACATCCAAGGTTGATAATATAATAGCATGAAACAATCAAAAATTATAGATACGTTGGAGACGTATCAGCGGCCCCCGCGAAGAAGGCGGCGATCGGGTCGTCCTCGCCCACGCGCGTCGCCGTAGCAGGGAGCAGCGGTAGCGGGGCATGCAGCAGAGGCGCCGGAGCTGCGGGGGACTTGTCCGCGTGGCGGGTCGAAGCCTGACGACCATGCGAGCTCTCCGTCAGGCGCGGGGCGAACGGCGAGCAGCTGCGGCGCCTGGACGAGGAGCCCCTTTGCGACGCCTCCCGGCCCGAGCGCCTGAGGCCCAGGGGCGTGTCCCGCTAGGACCTGCGCCCACCACGGCCGTCCTCGTCATCATCTCACCTTGGACCGCCACGGGGCAGGCCTCGGCAGCCGGAGTCCACCACCGGGGCCAGCTGCTTGTCCTTCTTTGGGTCTCGCTGGCCGTCTTCCACGTGCTTGCTCCAGGTGTCGGGGTACACCCTGGGCATGGGGCGGTCGTTGTCATCGTCCGAGTCGGAGGGGATGCCGCTCTACGCCGAGGCAGGAGAGCGCGGCGGGTACGGCATCCAGTCTTCCACCAGATCAACGTGGATCAGCAAGTCGTGGCGCGGGGCTGTGGGCGGCAGGGGCACAACGCGACCTGGCGGGGAGTGGCCGAGCATCTCTTCGACACGGCTGGCGCCCCGTTGCAGGACCCAGAACGTGTGCTTCGTCAGGATCAGGGCAGCATCCCACACTCACACCCAGTAGGCGAAGGTCTTTGTGGTCACGCTCGTAGGTGCAGCTGTCCAGCCGGTCGACGCGGCAACCCAGCGCCTCCTCGACGCCCTCGAGCGACCAGAACTGTTGCGGCAGGTTCTCGATGACGATTCACACATGGTGGTAGAACTGCTGGATGGCCGCGTGGTCGTCTTCATGC
>NW_021288243.1:0-1623 GCF_002162155.2 Triticum dicoccoides
TTGTCGCAGATGTTGATTCTTGGGAACCACCAAGCGATTCTCAAAGAAAACAACACCACGATCATCCATAGAGAAACATCCACCAACTCCCTTCTTAATGTTTCTCTTGATCCGAGAAATTCCTGTGTCTTGCTTTTGAGCAGCGATAATCCGATCTTCAAGATCAGGTTTCGCCACCAGGGTAGAAAGGAATCCGCGAGGAGCAATGTGAAGGTTAAGCTTACAGAATTCCTCATGGAGAAGTGGTTGGCCTTGCTGCAACATGAGATTGTTGCAATAGGATTTACGGCTTAGAGCATCAGCCATGACATTGGCTTTGCCTGGGGTGTAGGTAATCCCTAGATCATAATCTGTGATCAACTCCAACCAACGTCTTTGCCTAAGGTTTAGATCCGGTTGGGTGAAGATATACTTGAGACTCTGGTGATCGGTGTAGATCTCGCAACGTTTACCAAGGAGGTAATGTCGCCAGGTCTTGAGTGCATAGACTACGGCTGCAAGCTCTAGATCATGTGTAGGATAATTCTCCTCATGTGGATGCAACTGTCGAGATGCATAGGCAGTCACATGACGATCCTGCATAAGAATGCAACCTAGTCCCTGTCGTGAGGCGTCGCAGTAGATAATAAAGTCTTTAGTGAAATCCGGTGGCACAAGTATGGGAGCAGAAGTCAGGCGTCTTTTCAGTTCCTGAAAACTGTACTCACACTGTGGGGACCACTCGAACTTTTTATCTTTCTTGAGAAGTTCCGTGAGGGGTTTGGCTACTTTGGAGAAGTTTTCAACAAAGCGGCGACAATAGCTGGCTAGGCCAAGGAAGCTTCTAACTTGTTTGACTGTTTCAGGTGGAGTCCAATCGAGAACGGCTTGAACTCTCTCGGGATTGACAGCAATGCCCTTACCAGAGATTACGTGGCCTAGGTAGGTCACTTCTGGCAACCAAAATTCACACTTGGAGAACTTTGCATAAAGGCGGTGCTCTCTGAGTTTTTCTAACACAAGTCTAAGATGTTCAGCATGCTCTTCCTCGTTCTTCGAGTAAATAAGAATATCATCGAGGTAAACCACGACGAACTTATCTAAGTACTCCATGAAGATCGAGTTCATCAAGCGGGAGAATGTGGCTGGGGCGTTGGTTAGGCCAAAGGACATGACAGTGTACTCGTACTGGCCATAACGAGTGACAAAAGCTGTCTTGGGAATGTCCCCGTTTCTGATTTTGATTTGGTGGTATCCTAACCTTAAATCCATCTTGGAGAAGACTGAGGATCCAGCGAGCTGATCATACAGGTCGTTGATCCTGGGGAGCGGATACTTGTTCTTGATCGTGACCAAATTAACGGGACGATAATCAACGACCATCCGGTCCGTACCGTCTTTCTTCTTGACAAAGAGGACGGGGCAAGCCCAAGGAGAAGAACTAGGACGGATGAAACCCTTTTGCAAGGACTCATCGAGTTGTTTCTTAAGCTCGGCTAGTTCTAAGGGTGCCATCTTGTAAGGTCTCCGGGAGATTGGAGCTGTTCCTGGGATAAGATCTATGACGAACTCTACATCTCTGTCAGGTGGAACACCTGGCAGTTCCTCTGGAAAGACATCCGGAAAGTCACGGACTACCGGGAT
>NW_021288244.1:0-1838 GCF_002162155.2 Triticum dicoccoides
GATAATCTACAACCATCTGGTCCGTACCATCCTTCTTCTTGACGAAGAGGATGGGGCAAGCCCAAGGAGAAGAACTGGGATGGATGAAACCCTTTTGCAAGGACTCATCAAGTTGTTTCTTAAGCTCGGCTAATTCTAAGGGTGCCATTTTGTAAGGTCTCCTAGAGATTGGAGCGGTTCCTGGGATAAGATCTATGACGAACTCTACATCTCTGTCAGGTGGAACACCTGACAGTTCCTTTGGAGAGACATCCGAAAAGTCACGGACTACCGGGATATCTTCAAGGTCTGGAAGAGGGCTGGCAATAAGAGAATAGAGCTGACGCCTTGCAACTCTAGTGGAGAAAATGACTATCTTGACAGATGGGTGTGTAAGCTGAATGGACCTGGTGTAACAATCAATCTTGGCATAATGAGCTTTCATCCAGTCCATACCCAAGATGATGTTAATATCTGTAGACTTGAGGGCTATAAGTGATGCGAGGAATACAAGTCTGTCTACAAGGATTTCGTTACCATGGCTTACACTAGAAGTTTGCCATTTGGATCCAGGAGTTTGAATTACTAGCGGAGTGGGCATATCACAAAATGATATGTTGTGCAAGCTAGCATAGCTTTCAGAAATGAAGGAGTGAGATGCTCCAGTATCGAACAGAACCGATGCTGGATGACAGTTGACAAGGAGTGTACCAAGAACGACATCTAGATCATCATGAGCGTTTCTAGCTGAGACGTGATGCACACGTCCATGTTCAGTGGGAGCTGACTTGACACTGATCATCTTGCATGGTGGCTTAACACAGCCAACAAACTTCTCGGGCTGGGGTGGAGCATAACTAGTCTGAGAGCAGTTACGTGCATAGTGTCCTGGCTTCCCGCATGTGAAGCAAGTCCCTGAGGTTGGACGTGGACCCGCACTGACAAGCGGTCTACCAGTAGGCCTGGGTGGAGCACACGACTGAGCTGGGTGAGGCACCACATAGGATGGCCTTGGTGTATATCTAGAAGGAAGGGCGGAGTTTGGAACCCAAATCCAGCGCTTTTGAGAACTAGAACCGGAGGAAGATCCCAAATCACGGGTGTGCTTACGAGACTCCTCGTAAGTGAGCTGGGTTGACTCTGCATTAATGGCCTTGTTCACAAGAGCTTGGAATGTATCACAATGATGCAGGTGGAGATCACGACGCAACTTGGGGTTGAGACCCTTCCGGAACCTAGCCTGCTTCTTGACGTCCGTGGACACCTCTTCTGTGGCATAACGGGCGAGGTTCTCAAACTCTCTACTGTAAGCATCAACAGCCATCTTACTCTGGGTGAAACTACAGAACTCTTCTCTCTTGCAATCGATGAGGGCCTGGGGAATCTGATGCTCGCGAAAAGCCTCAATGAAATCCCTCCAGGTAGGAATCTGGCCAGCTGGAAGCATAGCCTCATAGTTCTGCCACCAAAGACTAGCAGGACCTTCCAGGTGCTTTGTGGCATAGGTGACCTTGTCATCTTCAGCTACGTTTGCGGAATGCAACTTATGAGTGATGCTACGGAGCCAGTCATCTGCATAGAGTGGCTCAATGGAGTGATGAAAGGTAGGTGGGTGCAAGCGAATGAAGTCATGAATAGTTGTAGACCCTTTGATCTGATGTGCGGTGTTCTCCTCGATACGTGCCAACAAGCGGTTAGACTCGCGCTTGTTCCTCTCCATCTCTAACATGAACTCTGCCAATGAAGGCTGGTCGGGAGGTTCCTCATCCCTACCATCTCCGTGGTTCTGGCTATCAGCAACAGAACTTTGCTTAACTGATGACATCCTGAGAAACGAAACCAAGGACGGATCAACATCA
>NW_021288244.1:3262-8127 GCF_002162155.2 Triticum dicoccoides
AGATAGTCAGATCCCACACATAGCAATACACATTACACGTATGCATAACATGCAAGTATGTGTTGTACAACATGTCATCACAACATAACTCAACAACTCATATAGATAAAGGCTCAGAAGAGCCATCATAGCATTTATTGCAAACATGGGTCACATGACCCAGCATTCAGAGCATACAAGCAACAAGCGGAAGCATTACATGTCTGGGTACATACATCTACTAATGAAAAAGGCTGAAGAGCCTGACTATCTACAACATCCGATCTAGATCGTAGCTGAGGTACAAGCTACTTGTCGAAGCCCACGAGAACACTAGTAAGACCAAAGTCTCTGCTGCAAAAAACATAAATAAAGCAACATGAGTACAAAGGTACTCAGCAAGACTTACATCAGATCCTATCATACATGCATTTGTATCAAGAGGGTAATGTGGTGTTTAGTTGCAGCAAGCCAGCTTTGACTCAGTGGCTATCCTATGCTACGACTACGAGAAACTTCTTTGAGGTGAGATGGCGCACACAAGTCCACTAATCACCACACAATACACTACTATGGATTCATCCCCGTCTCCCTACGAGAAGGCCATCCATAACACTCACACTTGTCTTGAGCATTTTAGGGTATCCATTTCAAGTTGTCTATGTACCACGTAAGCATCCAAGAAGTCCATAACCGCGGACCCGGCTATTCGAATAGATCATGTTAACCCTGCAGGGGTGTACTTCTTCACACACATTCTCGCCACTTACCGCCATGTACACGTCATGTAACTCGGCAACCTTCAAGCGGAAGCCTGGCGAGGGTGTCGTCCACGACCTGACTAACCACACAAGACTCTAGTCCAGGTTTATCGCCTATTCAGGTTCCTTCCGCAAGGAGATCCGGACGGGGTGTCGCTCACGGCCCCAAACGATCTGAGCAGGGTTCCCAAGCCCATCATCCGGGTGCCACTTGGTACACCATGCCACTGTGCCTAGTCTGTCCCAAGCCCACCTAGCCGGGTGCCACTTGGTAGACTACTAACACTACCTACAAACACCAGAGACTAGTTGCAACTCTAGGACAGAGATCAAGTTGGTTAATAAGTCGAGAGGTGCACTTAAGCATTCCAATGTGTGGTAGTAGCTAGTCATTGGACAACATACATAGAACTCAGTGCTTAAGGACGGTTCCAGTGAGACAACCCACCATGTACTCCTACATGGCCTCTCACCCCTACCTTTACCAAAACGTGTTCACACACTTCATTCTCGGCATTAGAACGTAGCACTGCACTCCAATTCATTCCCAATGAATCAGACCTGACATACTCTAAGCAATAGCAAGCATGGCATGGTAGGAACACAACAATGGCTTCAATCAACTCCTACACATGCTAGTGGGTTTCAACTATTTACTGTGGCAATGACAGGTCATGCAGAGGAATGGGTTCAACTACCGCAACACAAAGTAGCAGTTGAAGCGTTGTTGTCCTAATGCAATAACTGAGAGCAGGAGCGAGAGAGTAGGATTGTATCGGAATGAACAAGGGGGTTTGCTTGCCTGGTAGATCAACAGGGAAGGCACTGCTCCTCAGACAGGTACTCTGGAACGGTCTCCGGAGCAGGACCTATCGAGAAGGAACGGTGTCGGCAATCAAAACATAAGCATATGCAACAATATGATGCATGATTATGGCATGTAGATGTGATGCTGTTTGAGCTAATGCAGCTAGTATTCTGTTTGAATGAAGTCCATTTGAACCAAGGGTTCAAATGCAACTCCAAACTTAACACTTATAAATGCCATTCATATGTTTTCACCTATACAGCAGCTTTAGGTTGGTTTTTCATGCATGAAACTAGTACAGATGGATAGATTGGATTTTTCAGATAGTTTTTCATATATAATTTATTTCAATCTGAGCTACGGTTGAATTTCTATGATTTTTTTGAAGTTTATAACATTTTCTGGAATTTCCTGATTTAATTTAAATCCAGAAAAGATTTAACTGCGTCAGCACTGCGTCATGCTTGCGTCAGCAAGTCAACAACACTGACTGGTCAAACCTGACGTGTGGGGGCCACACGTCAGTGAGACGGGTTAAACAGGGGGGCTATATTAGCTTAATTAAAGGATTAGGGGGCAGTGGGCCCATTGGTCAGTGTCAAGGGGTTAATTAAAAGGTGATTAGCGTTAAGCTAATCACCTGACGACGGGGCCCACCTGTCAGGCCGGCGGGGTCAAAGCAGTCAAACCAGCCGTCGAGGCCGAACGCGGCGAAGGGGCTCGGGAACATCGCTCCGGCGACCAAACGGGCCGCGGAGACCACCTACAAGGTGTTGGGGAACGTAGCAGAAATTCAAAATTTTCCTACGTGTCACCAAGATCTATCTATGGAGAAACCAGCAACGAGGGGAAGGAGAGTGCATCTACATACCCTTGTAGATCACTAAGCGGAAGCGTTCAAGAGAACAGGTTGAAGGAGTCGTACTCGTCGTGATCCAAATCACCGGAGATCCTAGTGCCGAACGGACGGCACCTCCGCATTCAACACACGTACAGCCCGGTGACGTCTCCCACGCCTTGATCCAGCAAGGAGAGAGGGAGAGGTTGAGGAAGACTCCATCCAGCAGCAGCACAACGGCGTGGTGGTGATGGAGGAGCGTGGAAATCCTGCAGGGCTTCGCCAAGCACCGCGGGAGAGGAGGAGTAGGGAGAGAGGTAGGGCTGCACCAAGAGGGAGAGGTTCTCATGTGTATGACAGCCCAAAACCTCAAGTATATATAGGGGGAAAGGGGGGGCTGCGCCCCCTTTAGGGTTTCCCACCCCAAGGGGTGCGGCCATCCCTAGATGGGACTTGGGGGGGCGGCCAAGAGGGGGAGAGAGGGGAGGCGCGTCTGGGGTGGGCCTTAGGGCCCATCTGCCCTAGGGTTTGACCTCTCCCCTCCTAGTTGCGCCTTGGGCAAGGGTGGGAGGCGCACCAGCCCACTCTGGGGCTGGTCCCTTTCCACTCTAGGCCCATGCAAGCCTCCGGGGCCGGTGGCCCCACTTGGTGGACCCCCGGGACCCTCCCGGTGGTCCCGGTACGTTACCGATAAAACCCGAAACTTTTCCGGTGACCAAAACAGGACTTCCCATATATAAATATTTACCTCCGGACCATTCCGGAACTCCTCGTGACGTCCGGGATCTCATCCGGGACTCCGAACAACATTCAGTAACCACATACAAACTTCCTTTATAACCCTAGCATCATCGAACCTTAGGTGTGTAGACCCTACGGGTTCGGGAACCATGCAGACATGACCGAGACGTTCTCTGGTCAATAACCAACAGCTGGATCTGGATACCCATGTTGGCTCCCACATGTTCCACGATGATCTCATCGGATGAACCACGATGTCAAGGACTCAATCAATCCCGTATACAATTCCCTTTGTCTAGCGGTATTTTACTTGCCCGAGATTCGATCGTCGGTATACCGATACCTTGTTCAATCTCATTACCGGCAAGTCTCTTTACTCGTTCCGTAACACATCATCCCGTGATCAACCCCTTGGTCACATTATGCACATTATGATGATGTCCTACCGAGTGGGCCCAGAGATACCTCTCCATTTACACGGAGTGACAAATCCCAGTCTCGATCTGTGCCAACCCAACAGACACTTTCGGAGATACCTGTAATGCACCTTTATAGCCACCCAGTTACGTTGTGACTTTTGGTACACCCAAAGCATTCCTACGGCATCTGGGAGTTGCACAATCTCATGGTCTAAGGAAAAGATACTTGACATTAGAAAAGCTTTAGCATACGAACTACACGATCTGTGTGCTAGGCTTAGGATTGGGTCTTGTCCATCACATCATTCTCCTAATGATGTGATCCCGTTATCAACGACATCCAATGTCCATGGTCAGGAAACCGTAACCATCTATTGATCAACGAGCTAGTCAACTAGAGGCTTACTAGAGACATGGTGTTGTCTATATATCCACACATGTATCTGAGTTTCCTATCAACACAATTATAGCATGGAAAATAAACGATTATCATGAACAAGGAAATATAATAATAACCAATTTATTATTGCCTCTAGGGCATATTTCCAACAGTCTCCCACTTGCACTAGAGTCAATAATCTAGTTCACATCGCCATGTGATTAACACTCACAGGTCACATCGCCATGTAACCAACATCCAAAGAGTTTACTAGAGTTAATAATCTAGTTCACATCACTATGTGATTAACACTCAATGAGTTCTGGGTTTGATCATGTTGCTTGTGAGAGAGGTTTTAGTCAACGGGTCTGAACCTTACAGATCCGTGTGTGCTTTACAAATCTTTATGTCATCTCCTAGATGCAGCTACCACGCTCTATTTGGAGCTATTCCAAATAACTGTTCTACTTGGAGCTATTCTAAACTGTTTCTCCATTATACGTATCCGGTATCTCTACTCAGAGCTATCCGGATAGGTGTTAAGCTTGCATCGTCGTAACTCTTTACGTCGAACTCTTTATCACCTCCATAACCAAGAAAATTCCTTAGTCCACTAGTTACTAAGGATAACTTTGACCGCTGTACTGTGATCTATTCTTGGATCACTCTTGTACCCCTTGACTGACTCATGGCAAGGCACACTTCAGGTGCGGTACACAGCATAGCATACTGTAGAGCCTACGTCTAAAGCATAGGGGACGACCTTCGTCCTTTCTCTCTTTTCTGCCGAGGTCGAGCTTTAAGTCTTAACTTCGTACCTTACAACTCAGGCAAGAACTTCTTCTTTGACTGATCCATCTTGAACACCTTCAAGATCATGTCAAGGTATGTGCTCATTTGAAAGTATTATTAAGCATTTTGATCTATCCTTATAGATCTT
>NW_021288245.1:0-730 GCF_002162155.2 Triticum dicoccoides
AGTCCAAGAAACGGGCCAGAATCGGCCAAAGCTGCGAGTGTTGATGACCGACACGTAAACGCACCGAGGGTTCGTTATCGTGGAAATCACTTCGGGACCCCAAAACAGTGAGTAATAGTCCAGGAAACGGCCCAGAATCGGCCAAAACTGTGAGTGTTGATGACCGACACATAAGCTCACCTTGGGATTCAACAACTATGGAAATCGCTTTGGGACCCCAAAACGGTGAGTAATAGTCCAAGAAACGGGCCAGAACCGGCCAAAACTATGAGTGTTGATGACCGACACATAAGCGCAACTTGGGGTTCAACAACAATGGAAATCGCTCTGAGACCCCAAAATGGTTAGTGATAGTCCAAGAAATGGGCCAGAATCGGCCAAAACTGCAATTCTTTATGACAGACACGTAAGCGCCCCTTGGGGTTCATCAACCATGGAAATCGCTTCGGGACCCCAAAACGGTGAGTAATAGTCCACGAAACGGGTCAAAACGACAAAAACCGATAGTGTTGATGACCGACACATAAACGCGCCCGGGGTTCGTTAACCATGGAAATCGCTCCGGGACCCGAAAATAGTGATTAATAGTCCATGAAACGGGCCAGAATCGGCCAAAACTGTGAGTGTGCACGACCGACACATAAGCGCAACTTGGGGTTCAACAACTATGGAAATCGCTTCGGGTCCCCGAAACGGTGAGTAATAGTCCAAGAAACAGGCCAGAATCGGC
>NW_021288245.1:9613-10348 GCF_002162155.2 Triticum dicoccoides
CTGACACGTAAACGCACCACAGGGTTCGTTAATCGTGGAAATCACTCCGGGACCCCAAAACAGTGAGAATTGTCCATGAAACGGCCCAGAATTGGCCAAAACTGTGAGTGTTGATGACCAACACATAAGCGCACCTTGGGGTTTAACAACTATGGAAATCGCTTCGGGACCCCAAAACGGTGAGTAATAGTCCAAGAAACGGGCCAGAATCGGCCAAAACTGCGAGTGTTGATGACCGACACGTAAACGCACCCCAGGGTTTGTTAATCGTGGAAATATCTCGCGGACCACAAAATAGTGAGTAATAGTCCATGGAACGGGCTAGAATCGGCCAAAACTGCGAGTGTTCATGACCGATACATAAGCGCACCTTGGGGTTCAACAACTATGGAAATCATTCCGGGACCGCAAAATAGTTAGTAATAGTCCAAGAAACGGGCCAGAATCGGCCAAAAGTATGAGTGTTGATGACCGTCACGTAAACGCACCCCAAGGTTCGTTAATCGTTGAAATCACTCCGGGACCCCAAAACAGTGAGTAATATAGTCCACGAAACGGGCCAGAATCGGCCAAAACTATGAGTGTTGGTGACCGACACATAAGCGCACCTTGGTGTTAAACAACTATGGAAATCTCTTCGGGACCCAAAAACGGTGAGTAATAGTCCAAGAAACGGGCCAGAATCGGTCAAAACTATGAGTGTTGATGACCAACTCATAATCACATGTTGGGGTT
>NW_021288245.1:15062-15602 GCF_002162155.2 Triticum dicoccoides
ACGTAAACGCGCCCGGGGTCATTAATCATGGAAATCGCTTCGGGACCCCAAAAAGTGAGTAATAGTCCATGAAACGGGTCAGAATCGGCCAAACTGTGAGTGTTCACGACCGACATAGGACCCCAAAACGGTGAGTAATAGTCCAAGAAACGGGCCAGAATCGGCCAAAACTGTGAGTGCTGATGACTGACACATAAGCGCACCTTGGGGTTCAACAACTATGGAAATCGCTTTGGGACCCCAAAACGATGAGTAATAGTCCAAGAAACGGGCCAGAACCGGCCAAAACTATGAGTGTTTATGACAGACACGTAAGCGCCCCTTGGGGTTCAACAACCATGGAAATCGCTTCGGGACCCCGAAACGGTGAGTAATAGTCCACGAAACGGGTCAGATCGACAAAAACCGATAGTGTTGATGACCGACAGATAAACGCGCCCGGGGTTCGTTAACCATGGAAATCGCTTCGGGACCCGAAAACAGTGAGTAATAGTCCATGAAACGGGCCAGAATCGGCCAAAACTGTGAGTGTGCACGACC
>NW_021288245.1:15787-16412 GCF_002162155.2 Triticum dicoccoides
AGTCCAAGAAACGGGCCAGAATCCGCCAAAACTGTGAGTGTTAATGACCGAAACATAATCGCACCTTAGGGTTCAACAACTATGGAAATCGCTTCGGGACCCAAAAACGGTGAGTAATAGTCCAAGAAACGGGCCAGAGTCGGCCAAAACTATGAGTGTTGATGACCGACACATAAGCGCATGTTGGGGTTCATAAACTACGGAAATCGCTTCGGAACCCCAAAACAGTGAGTAATAGTCCATGAAACGGTCCAGAATCGGCCAAAACTGTGAGTGTTGATGACCAACACATAAGCGCAACTTGGGGTTCAACAACTATGGAAATCGATCTATGACCCCAAAACGGTGAGTAATAGTCCAAGAAATGGGCCAGAATCGGCCAAAACTACGATTGTTGACGACCGACACGTAAGCGCACCTTGTGGTTCAATAACCATGGAAATCGCTTCGGGACCCCAAAATGGTGAGTAATAGTCCACGAAACGGGTCAGATCAACAAAAACCGCTAGTGTTGATGACCGACACGTAAACGCGCCCGGGGTCATTAACCATGGAAATCGCCTCGGGACCCCAAAAAGTGAGTAATAGTCCATGAAACGGGCCAGAATCGGCCAAAACTGCGAGT
>NW_021288245.1:16422-17357 GCF_002162155.2 Triticum dicoccoides
GGCCAGAGTCGGCCAAAACTATGAGTGTTGATGACCGACACATAAGCGCAGGTTGGGGTTCATAAACTACGGAAATCGCTTCGGAACCCCAAAACAGTGAGTAATAGTCCATGAAACGGTCCAGAATCGGCCAAAACTGTGAGTGTTGATGACCAACACATAAGCGCAACTTGGGGTTCAACAACTATGGAAATCGATCTATGACCCCAAAACGGTGAGTAATAGTCCCAGAAATGGGCCAGAATCGGCCAAAACTACGATTGTTGACGACCGACACGTAAGCGCACCTTGGGGTTCAATAACCATGGAAATTGCTTCGGGACCCCAAAATGGTGAGTAATAGTCCATGAAACGGGTCAGATCAACAAAAACCGCGAGTGTTGATGACCGACACGTAAACGCGCCCGGGGTCATTAACCATGGAAATTGCCTCGGGACCCCAAAAAGTGAGTAATAGTCCATGAAACGGGCCAGAATCGGCCAAAACCGCGAGTGTGGATAACCGACACATAAACACACCCCAGGGTTTGTTATACTGGAAATCACTCCGGGACACCAAAACAGTGAGTACTAGTCCATGAAACGGGCCCGATTTGGCCAAAACAATAAGTGTTCATGACCGACACATAAGCGCAACTTGGGGTTCAACAACTATGGAAATCGCTTCGGGCCCCAAAACGGTGAGTGATAGTCCAAGAAACGGGCCAGAATCGGCCAAAACTGTGAGTGTTAATGACCGACACATAAGCACACCTTGGGGTTCACAACTACGGAAATAACTCCGGGACCCCAAAATAGTGAATAATAGTCCACGAAACAGACTAGAATCGGCCAAAACTATGAGTGTCGATGACCGACACATAAGCGCACCTTGGGGTTAAACAACTATGGAAATCGCTTCGGGACCCAAAAACGGTGAGTAATAGTCCAAGAAA
>NW_021288246.1:0-991 GCF_002162155.2 Triticum dicoccoides
CGATTTCCATGGTTGTTGAACCCCAAGGTGTGGCTACGTGTCAGTCATCAACAATCACAGTTTTGGCCGATTCTGGCCCATTTCGTTGGCTATTGATCACTGTTTTGGGGTCCCGGAGTGATTTCCACGATTGACGAACCCCGGGACGCCTTTTCGTGTCGGTCATCAACACTTGCAGTTTTGCCAATTCTGGCCCATTTCATGGACAATTACTCACTGATTTGGGGTCCCTGAGAGATTTCCATGAATGACGAACCCCGTGGTGCGTTTCTGTATCGTTCATCAATAATCCTAGATTTGGCCGATTATGTGCTCTGTCATGGACTATTACTCACCGTTTGGGGTCCCAAAGCGATTTCCATGGTTGGTGAACCCCAAGGTGTGCTTACGTGTTGGTCGTCAAGACTCGCAGTTTGGGCCGGTTCTGGCCCGTTTCTTGGACTATTACTTAGTTTTAGGTTGCCGAAGTGATTTCCACGATTGACGAACCCTGGGGTGCGTTTACGTGTCGGTCATCAACACTCACAATTTTGGCCGATTCTGGCCCATTTCTTTGGCTATTGATCACTGTTTGGGGGTCCCGGAGTGATTTCCACGATTGACGAACCCCGGGATGCCTTTTCGTGTCGGTCATCAACACTCGCGGTTTTTGTCGATTCTGGCCCGTTTCGTGGACTATTACTCACTGTTTTTGGGGCCCCGGAGCCATTTCCATAGTTGTTGAACCTCGAGGTGTGCTTACGTGTCAGTCATCTACAATCGCAGTTTTGGCCGATTCTGGCCCGTTTCATGAACCCAGGGTGCGTTTACGTGTCGGACATCAACACTCATAGTTTTGGCCGATACTTGCATGTTTCTTGGACTATTACTCACCGTTTTGGGGTCCCAAAGCGATTTCCATATGTGGTGACCCGAGTGTGCGATTACATCTTGGTCATCAACACTCACAATTTTGGCCGATTCTGACCCGTTTCATGGACTATTACTCACT
>NW_021288247.1:0-1049 GCF_002162155.2 Triticum dicoccoides
TGAGACAACCCACCATGTACTCCTACACGGCCTCTCACCGCTACCTTTACCAAATCGTGTTCACACACTTCACTCTCAGCATCAGAACATATCGTAACACTCCAATTCATTCCCAATGAACCAGACCTGACACAACTCTAAGCAATAGCAGGCATAGCATGGTAGGAACACAACAATGGCTTCAATCAACTCCTACACATGCTAGTGGGTTTCAACTATTTACTGTGGCAATGACAGGTCATGCAGAGGAATGGGTTCAACTACCGCAGCACAAAGTAGCAGATGAATCGTTGTTGTCCTAATGCAATAACTGAGAGCAGGAGCGAGAGAGTAGGGTTTTATCGAAATGAACAAGGGGGGTTTGCTTGCCTGGTAAAACAACAAGGGAGGCACTGCTTCACAGACAGGTACTCTGGAACGTCTCCGGAGCAGGACCTATCGAGAAGGAATGGTGCCGGCAATCAATACACAATCATATGCAACAATATGATGCATGAACATGGCATGTAGAAGTGATGTTGTTTGAGCCAATGTAACTAGTAATCACTTGGTTTGAAGTCCATTTGAACCAAAGGTTCAAATGCATTTCTAAATTAAATCTCTTATATATGCCATAATGTGTTTTCCCTTATTCAGCATGTATAAGTTGGTTTTTCATGCATGAAACTAGTACAGATGGAAAGATTGCATTTTTCTGATAATTTTTCATATATAAATTATTTTAATCTGAGCTACGGTTGAATTTCTATGAATTTTTGAAGTTTAAATCATTTTCTGGATTTTCTGAATTATTTTAATTCCAGAAAATATATAATTGCGTCAGCATGACGTCATCACTACATCAGCGGGTCAACGCGGCTATCCAGGTCAAATCTGACGTGTGGGACCCACACGTCAGTGACAGGGGGGTTAAACAGGGTTAGTTTAATCCTAATTAAAAAGATTAGTGGCGCTGGGGCCCACTGTCAGTGTCACAGTTAGTTTAACAGAGATAATTAGTTGCTAAACTAATCCTAAACTAAAATTAGCAGGGCCGGGGCCCACATGTC
>NW_021288247.1:1059-1847 GCF_002162155.2 Triticum dicoccoides
GCGGCGGAGGGGCTCGGGAACGTCGCTCCGGCGACCATTCAGGCGGCGGAGACCACGAGAGCGAAGCCCGTGCTCACGCGCATCCAGTGGAACACGCGGGAGGCTGCGGGGGCGGCGGAGCTCGCCGGAGCAGAGCTCACGGCGGCGGCCGAAGTTCGGCCTCGAGCGGGAGCACAGCTACGGCGCACGGGGAGGAAGAAGAGAAGGGGGAACAGGCGCAGAAGCTCACGGCGGAGGCGACGGGATGGTCAACAGGCTCGGGGACGAGTCGGAGACGATGGACGGGCGCCGACGATCTCGGGCGGCCGACGACGAAGATGACGGTGATGGCGGCTCCTCGGGGCACTCCGGCTTGCGTGGCTCGGCGAGGAGGTAGCTGGCGACGAGGCGGAGCTCCTGGGCACGACGGGGAGGCGAGGGGGAGGCGGTGGCTATGGCCACGGCGTGCGGCGGCGACGGCAGCGCTTCGGGCGCGGGGAGAGGGAGAGATGCAGGGGAGGGAGAGGAACGAGAGAGCGAGGGAGAGATCCGGGGCGGTGCTGGGCGCTTCTGGCGAGGCCAGGGCGTCGAGGGGGAGGGCACGCAGGCAGCTGCCGTGGCGCGCATGCGCGCGGTGTGCGGCGACCACGCGCCCTGTCCCTCTGGCGCGAGGAGGGGGACGACTGGCGTCGGCCAGTCAGCTGGGCCGAGCTACTGGGCCGATCGGGTAAGTGGCCCAGGTAAGTCTCTCTCCCCTTTTCTGTTTTCTTTTCTAATTTTCTGACATTTGTTTGGTTTAATAAAAATAC
>NW_021288248.1:0-1324 GCF_002162155.2 Triticum dicoccoides
CTTTTGCGACAAGTCGAGCTTTGTAGACAGTAACATTACCATCAGCGTCAGTCTTCTTCTTAAAGATCCATTTATTCTCAATTGCTTGCCGATCATCGGGCAAGTCAACCAAAGTCCATACTTTGTTCTCATACATGGATCCCATCTCAGATTTCATGGCTTCAAGCCACTTTGCGGAATCTGGGCTCACTATCGCTTCTTCATAGTTCGTAGGTTCATCATGATCTAGTAGCATGACTTCCAGAACAGGATTACCGTACCACTCTGGCACGGATCTTACTCTGGTTGATCTACGAAGTTCAGTAGTATCTTGATCTGAAGTTTCATGATCATTATCATTGGCTTCCTCACTAACTGGTGTAGGTGTCACTGAAACAGTTTTCTGTGATGAACTACTTTCCAGTAAGGGAGCAGGTACAGTTACCTCGTCAAGTTCCACTTTCGTCCCACTCACTTCTTTCGAGAGAAACTCCTTTTCTAGAAATGATCCATTCTTAGCAACGAATGTCTTGCCTTCGGATCTGTGATAGAAGGTGTACCCAACAGTTTCCTTTGGGTATCCTATGAAGACACATTTCTCCGATTTGGGTTCGAGCTTATCAGGTTGAAGCTTTTTCACATAAGCATCGCAGCCCCAAACTTTAAGAAACGACAACTTTGGTTTCTTGCCAAACCACAGTTCATAAGGCGTCGTCTCAACGGATTTTGATGGTGCCCTATTTAACGTGAATGCGGCCGTCTCTAAAGCATAACCCCAAAATGATAGCGGTAAATCTGTAAGAGACATCATAGATCGCACCATATCTAGTAAAGTACGATTACGACGTTCGGACACACCATTGCGCCGTGGTGTTCCGGGTGGCGTGAGTTGTGAAACTATTCCACAGTTTTTCAAATGTACACCAAACTCGTAACTCAAATATTCTCCTCCACGATCAGATCATAGAAACTTTATTTTCTTGTTACGATGATTTTCAACTTCACTCTGAAATTCTTTGAACTTTTCAAATGTTTCAGACTTATGCTTCATTAAGTAGATATATCCATATCTGCTCAAATCATCTGTGAAGGTGAGAAAATAACGATATCCGCCTCGAGCCTCAATATTCATCGGACCACATACATCGGTATGTATGATTTCCAACAAATCTGTTGCTCTCTCCATAGTACCGGAGAACGGTGTTTTAGTCATCTTGCCCATGAGGCACGGTTCGCAAGTACCAAGTGATTCATAATCAAGTGGTTCCAAAAGTCCATCAGTATGGAGTTTCTTCATGCGCTTTATACCGATATGACCTAAACGACAGTGCCACAAATAAGTTGC
>NW_021288249.1:0-1052 GCF_002162155.2 Triticum dicoccoides
GGGCTGCGGCCAACTCTCAATAGCTTCAATCTTGGCTTTATCAACTTCAATTCCCTGTGGAGTAACAACATAGCCAAGAAAAGATACTCGGTCGGTGCAAAAGGTGCACTTCCCAAGGTTACCGAACAAACGTGCATCACGTAGAGCAATAAAAACAGCACGTAAATGTTCCAAATGTTCTTCCAAAGATCTGCTATAAATCAATATGTCATCAAAGTAAACTACCACAAATCGTCCAATGAAAGCACGTAAAACTTCGTTCATTAATCTCATGAAAGTACTAGGTGCATTAGTTAACCCAAAAGGCATGACTAACCACTCATATAATCCAAACTTAGTTTTAAATGCTGTTTTCCATTCATCTCCCAATTTCATACGAATTTGATGGTAGCCACTACGCAAATCAACTTTGGAGAATATAGTAGAGCCACTCAATTCATCAAGCATATCATCTAGCCTAGGAATAGGATGACGATAACGAATAGTAATATTATTAATGCCTCTACAATCAACACACATACGTGATGTACCATCCTTTTTCGGCACTAGAATAATAGGAACAGCACAAGGACTAAGGGATTCGCGCATATAACCTTTGTCGAGAAGCTCTTGTACTTGACGCATAATCTCCTTCGTCTCCTCTGGATTGGTACGGTATGGTGCACGGTTTGGCAGTGAAGCACCGGGAATTAAGTCAATCTGATGCTCAATCCCTCGAATAGGCGGTAATCCCGGTGGCACGTCTTGTGGAAAAACGTCAGCGAACTCCTGCAAAATGTTAGTGACAGCAGGAGGCAAAGAGGAAGGCACGTCCTCGAATGAAAATAATGCCTCTTTGCACACAAAAGCATAGCAAATAGATTTGCTAAAATCTAGCTCATCAATATCAGATTTGGTGGCAAATAAACATGCACTTTTCAATTTAATTTCAGAAGCAACACTAGATGGTTTATTATTAGGCTTCATTTGTTGCTCAAATTCTTTTGCCACAATCTGATTTTCACTCTTATTCTTCTCCTGTTGTGCTTTATTAGCTCTATTAATATCATCTT
>NW_021288250.1:0-1589 GCF_002162155.2 Triticum dicoccoides
GTGGGCCTCGCCCACGTGGCGGCGCGTGAGTGGGTGCGGCGGCGGGGCGGACAACGTCCGGCGCGGGCGGACACGTCCGGCCCGGCGCGGGGAAGATGGATCTGTTTTTTTTTACTAGGGTTTCGGACGGGGGAAGAAGAGATCCGAATGGAGGGGGGTATAAATAGGCATAAGTGGAGCTAGGAGAGTCCAAATGAGGTGCGGTTTTCGCCCACACGATCGTGATCGAACGCTCTAGGACATGGAGCAGAGTTTGGTGGGTTTTGGGCCAAATTTGGGGGTGTTGGGCTGCAACACACACGAGGCCTTTTCCGTCCCTCGGTTAACCGTTGGAGTATCAAACGAAGTCCAAATGACCCGAAACTTGACAGGCGGTCTACCGGTAGTAAACCAAGGCCACTTGACAAGTCTCGGTCCAATCCGGAAATGTTTAATCCCCACACAAGAAAGAAAGGTAGAAATGACCACCGGAGGAGAACGGAACGCCGGATTGCAAAACGGACAACGGGGAAAATGCTCGAATGCATGAGATGAACATGTATGCAAATGCAATGCACGTGATAACATGATAAGGGATGCACGAAAAAGAAAAACAACACACGGAGACAAAGACCCGAACCCGAGAAATAAATATAACTTAGCGCCGGGGACGGCAAGAGTTGGATACAAATATGGAAAGTATATCTGGTGCGTTACAACACTCCACCACTACGAAAAGATCTCGTCCCGAGATCTAGGACTGAAAGAACTCCGGGTACTCAGAACGGAGGTGATCCTCGCGTTCCCAGGTAGCTTCACGGTCGGAATGGTGAGACCACTTGACTTTGAGAAATTTAATTGACTTGTTGCGAGTCTTGCGTTCAGTCTCTTCAAGAATAGCAACTGGGTGCTCGCGATAAGAGAGATCTTCTTGGAGCTCAATGTCCTCGAAGTTGACGGTGCGGTCAGGAGTCTTGAAGCACTTTCGAAGCTGAGAGACATGGAACACATCATGAACATTTGCAAAGTTTGAAGGAAGCTCGAGTTGATAGGCGAGGTCGCCTCTCTTGCTGACAATCTTGAAAGGTCCCACGTATCTAGGGGCAAGTTTCCCTTTGATACCGAAGCGACGAGTACCTTTCATGGGAGAGACGCGGAGGTAAACATGATCTCCGATCTTGAAAACCAGATCACGATGCTTACTATCATAGTAGCACTTCTGGCGGGATTGAGCTGCTTTGAGGTTATCACGAATGACTTTGCACATTTCTTCTGCCTCTGTGATTAAGTCATTACCCAGCAGCTGACGTTCACCGGTTTCAGACCAGTTGAGAGGGGTACGGCACTTCCTGCCATACAGAATTTCAAAGGGGGCCTTGCCCGAACTTGCTTGAAAGCTGTTGTTGTATGAGAATTCAGCATAAGGAAGACAATCCTCCCACTTCATGCCGAAGGAGATCACACAAGCCCTGAGCATATCTTCAAGAATTTGGTTGACACGCTCGACTTGACCGCTTGTTTGAGGATGGAAAGCTGTGCTGAAGCGGATGTTGGTGCCCATGGCTTTCTGAAAAGAATCCCAAAACTTGGAGGTAAAGATGCTGCCACGG
>NW_021288251.1:0-1345 GCF_002162155.2 Triticum dicoccoides
TGCTCTCAGACTAGTTATGCTCCACCCCAGCCCGAGAAGACTGTTGGCTGTATTAAGCCATCACGCAAGATGATCAGTGTCAAGTCAGCCCCCACTGAACGTGGACGTGTGCATCACGTCTCAGCTAAAGACGCTCATGATGATCCAGATGTCGTTCTTAGCACACTCCTCGTCAATTGTCACCCAGCATCAGTTCTATTCGATACTGGAGCATCTCACTCCTTCATTTCTGAAAGCTATGCTAACTTGCACAACCTGTCATTTTGTGAAATGCCAACTCCGCTAGTCATCCAAACTCCTGGATCCAAATGGCAAACCTCTAGTGTAAGCCATGGTAACGAAATCCTTGTTGACAGACTTGTATTCCTTGCATCACTTGTAGCCCTCAAGTCTTCAGATATTAACATCATCTTGGGTATGGACTGGATGACAGCTCATCATGCCAAGATTGATTATTACACAAGATCTGTTCAACTTACACACCCATCTGGCAAGATAGTCACCGTCTCCACTAGAGTTGCAAAGCGTCAGCTCTATTCTCTTAATGCCAGCCCTCTTCCAGACCTTGAAGATATCCCGGTAGTCCGTGACTTTCCGGATGTCTTTCCAGAGGAACTGCCAGGTGTTCCACCTGACAGAGATGTAGAGTTCGTCATAGATCTTATCCCAGGAACAGCTCCAATCTCTCGGAGGCCTTACAAGATGGCACCCCTAGAACTAGCCGAGCTTAAGAAACAACTCGATGAGTCCTTGCAAAAGGGTTTCATCCGTCCTAGTTCTTCTCCTTGGGCTTGCCCCGTCCTCTTTGTCAAGAAGAAAGACGGTATGGACCGGATGGTCGTTGATTATCGTCCCGTTAATTTGGTCACGATAAAGAACAAGTATCCGCTTCCCAGGATCAACGACCTGTATGATCAGCTCGCTGGATCCTCAGTCTTCTCCAAGATGGATTTAAGGTTAGGCTACCATCAAATCAAGATCAGAAACGGGGACATTCCCAAGACAGCTTTTGTCACTCGTTATGGTCAGTACGAGTACACCGTCATGTCCTTTGGCCTAACCAACGCCCCAGCCACATTCTCCCGCTTGATGAACTCGATCTTCATGGAGTACTTAGATAAGTTCGTCGTGGTTTACCTCGATGATATTCTTATTTACTCGAAGAACGAGGAAGAGCATGCCGAACATCTTAGACTTGTGTTAGAAACACTCAGAGAGCACCACCTTTATGCCAAGTTCTCCAAGTGTGAATTTTGGTTGCTAGAAGTGACCTACCTAGGTCACGTAATCTCTGGTAAGGGCATTGCTGTCAATCCCGAGAGAGTTCAAGCCGTTCTCGATTGGA
>NW_021288252.1:0-883 GCF_002162155.2 Triticum dicoccoides
CATCTAGGAGTTCATCTAGCAACGAGTCATTGGATGCATCTACGTACCTTGTAGATCGCGAGCGGAAGCGTTCAAAGAACGGGGATGATGTAGTCGAACACGACGTGATTCGAATCACCGGAGATCCTAGCACCGAACGGACGGCACCTCCGCGTTCAACACACGTACGGAACAGCCACGTCTCCTCCTTCTTGATCCAGCAAGGGAGGGAGGAGAGGTTGAGGGAGATGGCACCAGCAGCAGCACGACGGCGTGGTGTTGATGGAGCTGCAGTACTCCGACAGAGCTTCGCTAAGCACTATGGAGGTTGAGGAGGTGTTGGGGAGGGAGAAGGAGGCAACCAAAGGCCAAGGACTCAAGGTATGAAGTCCCTCCTCTCCCCCACTATATATAGGGGTGCCAAGGGGGGGTGGTGCGCAGCCTAGGAGATCCAATCTCCTATGGCCGGTGGCCAAGGGGAGGTTTCCCTCCCCCCAAGGCACCTAGGAGGTGCCTTCCACTAGTAGGACTCCTCCCCCTTGGAAACCCTAGGCGCATGGGCCTTGTGGGGCTGGTGCCCTTGGCCCAAGCAGGCCAAGGCGCACCCCCTACAGCCCATGTGGCCCCCGGGGATGGGTGGCCCCACCCGGTGGGCCCCCGGGACCCCTCCGGTGGTCCCGGTACAATACCGATAACCCCGAAACTTGTCCCGATGCCCGAAACAGGACTTCCCATATATAAATCTTTACCTCCGGACCATTCCGGAACTCCTCGTGACGTCCGGGATCTCATCCGGGACTCCGAACAACATTCGGGTCACTGCATATACATATCCCTACAACCCTAGCGTAACCGAACCTTAAGTGTGTAGACCCTACGGGTTCGGGAGACAAGCAGACATGAC
>NW_021288253.1:0-1211 GCF_002162155.2 Triticum dicoccoides
AGTTCAAGCGGGTTTAGGGGACGCTCACAAGGGAGCATATATAGGCAACCAAACTACATACACAGAAGCAGTAACCAGCAAACCCAAAGTCTACAAGGCAAAAGACTACGAACGATGCAGCCAGTGAAGCTTCGGGTCTCCGTCGTGTCATCAGCAGCTGCATAAATTCTCATCATAGTCGCTGTGTTGTTCCAGCTGAGCGGCCGCGCACCACATACCATTGCTTCCCGATCCTCACCTTTCAGCAATCCTGACCAGAGAAATACACAAGCAGAAAACACCACATGAAACAGAGACCTGGGCATTTTAATTCAAAGGTTGCTTTGTTACAGCAATTCCAGATTTCCCAACACACTGCAGCAAGACCAAATGTATAGAATTTGGCTCCATCCGGCAATAAAACAAAACATCATGAGTAATACTGCCAAATTTTATTTGGACGGAGATTAGTACCCAAAACTGAGCCAACAGTATGCCATGCTACTCTGGCTACTCGGTAAAGGAAGAATAGATGTTGAGAGGTCTCTCTATCATTGCAAAACGAGCATTTTGGGTTACCAGCCCAATTGCGCATGGTCATCACGTCTCTAGTCAGCACTGCGTCTTGAAATAATTGCCAAAGAAAAATCTAAATTTTCAGAGCTATCCTTGCATTCCAAATCCATCTGAAATCATAACCCACAGTGTTTTAAATTGTTTCAAGGTATTCGTACACAAACTTGGTAGTAAAGCTCTTTCTAGGGCCCAAACCCCACCTGATCTGGTCAGGCAACTCATTTATTAAGTTCCAAGAGTTTATTAAGCTATTCGCAAAATAAAAGAGTTTATTAAGTTTTGCATCTCTACCCACTCCTCCAACAAAGGGGGGTGAAGACGTCTATGAAAGGAAACTGTCAATGTTGATCACCCCTCATTCAGAGACAATGAATCTTGTATATTGCAAATGTTGAACAGCAAAGGAAACTTAATACACAAGGAGGCATTATTGTTCAAAAGATCCGTCCACAACCTGGCAATGTTGTGAGAGTTCAGCATGATTTTTCTACGAGTGTGGATCTGGTGACCACGGGGTTCGGTGCCCCACTTTTGTGGTTCGTTGGATGCCAATCCGACGGTGAGGCCCTAAGTAAGTATACCAGTTCATAATAGCATGAAATAGGTAAAGAAGCTTCATTGTGGTACATATGTTGCAGCCTTGCAGGAGCTGGTAC
>NW_021288254.1:0-1343 GCF_002162155.2 Triticum dicoccoides
GCTGTCAGGACCCCGACTCAATGCCACATCGATCTAGCATGTAACACCTCATATCACTTTGCGGCCTCACGCACGGTATTCCCACGGGTGTCGCCTTACCTTTGCCCGGGACCGTTTGCGCCTTTTGGCACACGTATATGACAGTGTCGCTAGCATCCATATGATAAGGAGCCCGGGCTGACATGGCTAGTCGTAAACCCAAAGCGGCACAGACTTACAGGGACAGGCATCCATGACCTAGCATCGAACGTGTCGGTCATCAGCGAGTGAATCCAGGCTGTAGCACTGGGCTAGCAGGACTCCGGTGAACCGGGCTGTAGCGGGCTAACAGGACTCCGGTATTCACCGCGTGACATTTCCCCGAAGGGACAGACACAGGAACGAAGAAGGACACATGCCGGCCAGCCTAAGTGTTCCGGAGCAGTAGCAAGCTACCATGGCTCGGTGAAAACACTAGGAGACATTTCCCCGTAAGAGAGGCTACTAAAGATAAACAACTAGATGGTCAGATCCCACACATACCAAGCATTTCAATAACATACACACAATATGCTCGATATGTGCAAATACAACATGGCATCACAACATGACTCTATGACTCAAGTAATCTATTCAATAGGCTCCGAGGAGCAAGATATTACAAACATGGGTCTCATGACCCAACATTCAGAGCATACAAATCAAACACAAGCGGAAGCTATCATGTCTGAGTACAGACATCTATAAATGAAAAAGGCTGAGAAACCTGACTATCTACCAAATCCTGCCGAGGCACAAGATCGTAGCTGAGGTAACAAGCTAAACGTCGAAGACCACGCGGAAATACTAGTGAGACTGAAGTCTCTCTGCAAAAACATAAAATAGGCAAACGTGAGTACAAATGTACCTAGCAAGACTTACATCAGAACTATCTACATATGCATCATTATCAACAAAGGGATGGTGGGGTTTAACTGCAGCAAGCCAGCTTTGACTCGGTGGCTATCCTGAACTACGACTGCGAGTAACTTTTTTGAGGTGGCGCACACGAGTCCACATATTCACCATATCAATACACCACTATGGATCCGCTCCCGTCTCCCTACGAGAACGCCATCCATAGCACTCACGCTTATCTTGCGTATTTTAGAGTATCCACTTTCACTTGTCTATGAACTGATATAAGCAACCCAGAAGTCCTTTTCCGCGGACACGGCTATTCGAATAGATTAGGTTAACCCTGCAGGGGTGTACTTCTTCACACACGCTCTCACCACTTACCGCCGTTTACACGACATGTACTCGGCAACCTTCAAGCGGAAGCCCAACGTGGGTGTCGGCCACGACCTACCTAATCACCTAAG
>NW_021288255.1:0-1021 GCF_002162155.2 Triticum dicoccoides
TTTTTTTTTCTTTCACGAGAAGCACGGTTTTGCTTGCGCGAGAGGCACGGTTGTGCTTTCGCGAGAGGCACGGGCGTGCCTCTTTCGAAAAGGAAAAAAACACGTTTTTTGTTTTTTTTTCTTTCGCGAGAGGCACGGTTTTGCTTCCGTGAGAGGCATGGTTGTGATTTCGTCAGAGGCATGGGCGTGCCTCTTTCGGAAAGGGAAAAAACCCGTGTTCCCGGTTCGTTTTTTTCATCGGTTTTTTTCGTCCGGTTTTTTTCGTGAAAAAAAAGTTCGTCAAAACCTATCAACAAGGGATCTAGTTTTGAGGATCTCGGCGCGGGGAATCCAACGGTGAAAGCGGTTCGGGATTTAGACGCACGGTTTAAGAGATAAAACATTTTGAATAAACAGATCTACGAAAAAAGGAAAACACCCAGGTTGCGACAAGTGGCGCACATACAGCGCGCCACTTGTCGCAGCCTGGGAATGTTGGAGTGATCTCCGCAAAGAGTACTCCTTAATTAATGATTTCACCGAAACAAAGGGGCCCATCCCGTAGTACACTTAATTCTCAAGGCCCATGCGTATTAAAAAACTAGAAGGAGGCCCAGGCTCATGTTTGACTCGCATAGAGAGAGATGCTGGAGCATACGTACGCACCAGGACGCATCGCCTTGGCTAAAGAAAAAAAAGCGTGCGGATAAGGAATTTCTCAAAAAGTCGTGAGTTTCTTTTCCCTAGCGCAAGGCGGTTTTTCTCTCCTCCGGCGACGCCATCGCCGAGAGTGGTTCCTGCCCGGTCGATCGTTATCCCTTACCTGTCTCCGTTCACCACGGCGGGCGGTGCCTGGGGTACGGTTTCAGTGTCTACTTGGGTCTGCTCCAATAAGCGATCTGATGGAGAGGGGAGAAGGAAGTGGATCTGCTGATCCAGTTGACAAGTTGCTAGAGAAGTTGCATCTGCATGAAGAAGAGGATGAGGGTTTCTCTGGGAAGAGGTAGCTAAACCGCCAGCCCGTGCAAAGTGGCTAGCGATC
>NW_021288256.1:0-961 GCF_002162155.2 Triticum dicoccoides
CTTTAGAAACCTGGGATGACTCGGACAGCATAACGGCTGTAAATGCTCAGAAAAGATTTGAGACATTCACAAAAATGGTGGCATAACCACTCAGAAGCACAATATCAAGGTTTCGAGATCAACAGTTAACATACAGAAGATAGTAGGAACTGAACTGAGGCTTGAATCAACAATCTTATAAGTCTACGGATTAGTAACACGTGATCCTGATAGAAAAAAGAGATAGCCTAGTTCTTAATCCCCGTAGGAAAGATAAGATGACTCAGATCAGAAGGGCATAAAGTATAAGGAGTAAAAAGAGCCTTACGTTCCATCCCACAATCAATTCCCTTATATAACTAAAGAATTTCTAGACTCAACTTCGACCAGTTTGGCTTGGTAATCCTACAGGCAGTCAAGCTCTGATACCAATGCTGTCAGGACCCCGACTCAATGCCACATCGATCTAGCATGTAACACCTCATATCACTTTGCGGCCTCACGCACGGTATTCCCACGGGTGTCGCCTTACCTTTGCCCGGGACCGTTTGCGCCTTTTGGCACACGTATATGACAGTGTTGCTAGCATCCATATGATAAGGAGCCCGGGCTGACATGGCTAGTCGTAAACCCAAAGTGGCACAGACTTACAGGGACAGGCATCTATGACCCAGCATCGAACGTGTCGGTCATCAGCGAGTGAATCCAGGCTGTAGCACTGGGCTAGCAGGACTCCGGTGAACCGGGCTGTAGCGGGCTAACAGGACTCCGGTATTCATCGCGTGACATTTCCCCGAAGGGACAGACACAGGAACGAAGAAGGACACATGCCGGCCAGCCTAAGTGTTCCGGAGCAGTAGCAAGCTACCATGGCTCGGTGGAAACACTAGGAGACATTTCCCCGTAAGAGAGGCTACTAAAGATAAACAACTAGATGGTCAGATCCCACACATACCAAGCATTTCAATAACATACACACAAT
>NW_021288257.1:0-1068 GCF_002162155.2 Triticum dicoccoides
CCCCTTTATCCTCTGCATGACCTGTCATTCCACAGTAATTAGATGAAACCCACTAGCATGAGTAGGAGTTGTTTGAGCCCTGATGTGCCTACTCATTCATGCTTGTTTGTCATGCCTGCTACTGCTTAGAGTTGAGTCAGGTCTGATTCATCCGGGATGAATCAGAGGTGTGTGAACATGTCCTACGGTGTGTGAGCTAAGCGTGTGAACACGATTTGGTAAAGGTAGCGGTGAGAGGCCATGTAGGAGTACATGGTGGGTTGTCTCATTGCAGCCGTCCTCAGGAACTGAGTTCTGTGTTTGTGATCCATGATTCAGCTACTACCACGCATTGGGCCCGAAACCAATGGACCCTCTCGGCTTCTTAATCACCCTTGTCCTCTGTCCAGGAGTTGCAAGTAGTTTCTGGTGTTTGTAGTATGCTGGAGGCCGTGCGCAGCACTGACCGTAGGGGTGGGCTGTGATGCAGTAGGCACGTGGCCGGGTAAACCGGGCGCCTGTTTGGTGTCACGGAACCCTGTTCACATCGCTTGGGGCTGTGAGCGAAACTCCGGCCGGATCTCCTCATGGATGGAACCCGAATAGGCGATAAACCTGGACTAGAGTCTCGAGTGTTTAGGCAGGCCGTGGCCGACACCCACGTTGGGCTTCCGCTTGAAGGTTGCCGAGTACATGTCGTGTAAACGGCGGTAAGTGGTGAGAGCGTGTGTGAAGAAGTACACCCCTGCAGGGTTAACATCATCTATTCGAATAGCCGTGTCCACGGAAAAGGACTTCTGGGTTGCTTATATCAGTTCATAGACAAGTGGAAGTGGATACCCTAAAATACGCAAGATAAGCGTGAGTGCTATGGATGGCGTTCTCGTAGGGAGACGGGAGCGGATCCATAGTGGTGTATTGATATGGTGAATATGTGGACTCGTGTGCGCCACCTCAAAAGAGTTACTTGCAGTCGTAGTTCAGGATAGCCACCGAGTCAAAGCTGGCTTGCTGCAGTTAAACCCCACCATCCCTTTGTTGATAATGATGCATATATAGATAGTTCTGATGTAAGTCTTGCTGGGTACA
>NW_021288258.1:0-2265 GCF_002162155.2 Triticum dicoccoides
GAGACAAGGGACACGATGTTTTTACCCAGGTTCGGGCCCTCTCGATGGAGGTAAAACCCTACTCCTACGTGATTAATATTGATGATATGGGTAGTACAAGAGTAGATCTACCACGAGATCAAGGAGGCTAAACCCTGGAAGCTAGCCTGTGGTATGATTGTTGTATAATGAAGTTGTCCTACGGACTAGAACCCTCCGGTTTATATAGACACCGGATAGGGTTAGGGTTACACAGAGTCGGTTACAATGGTAGGAGATCTTGAATATCCGCATCGCCAAGCTTGCCTTCCACGCCAAGGAAAGTCCCATCCGGACACGGGACGAAGTCTTCAATCTTGTATCTTCATAGTCCTGGAGTCCGGCTGAAGGTATAGTCCGGCTACCCGAACACCCCCTAATCCAGGACTCCCTCAGTAGCCCCTGAACCAGGCTTCAATGACGACGAGTCCGGCGCGCAGATTGTCTTCGGCATTGCAAGGCGGGTTCCTCCTCCAAGTCCTTCAAGAAGATTTTAAACACCAAGGATAGTGTCCGGCTCTGCAAAATAAGTTTCCCCATATTGCCATAGAGAGAATAATATCAACACAAATCTAATCTGCTGACGCATTCCGCAACGTGACATCATACTACGGCCAAGTCCTTTACTCGAATCGTTTTTACTTTTCCACCTCAGCACATTTAGCGAGGCGGTTTCCTTGGCACGTCTTGTCAAAGAAGAGATCGTGTGCCCCCTTTTACGGGATTCTCATCAATACGGACGTGGGTAACCCAACTGCGCCATTTATCACGGCGCTTGGGAGGCAAGCGAGTTTTACTAGGCTGGTGGGGACGCACAACCGCATCCGCCCATATAAGGGGATAAGGATCCACCTTTTTACCTACGCCTTCTTCCTCCTTTGCCTATCCATCTCCTGCGCACTTGAGCTCCAGCGCCCAAGCCCGCACTTCCTACCTCAACCTCCTCCAGCAATGTCCGGAGCGGGAGGCAAGTGGATGGTCTCCTCCGTCACGGAGGGCCATGTCAAAAAGCTAAGGAAGGACGGATACTTGTCCAAGGACATCGCGCACCGGCTTCCCGAGGAAGGGCAGCTTCTCCCCACACCAAGGCCCCATGAGAGGGTAGTATTCCTTCCCCACTTCCTCCGCGGACTGGGTTTCCCACTCCACCCATTTGTCCGAGGGCTCATGTTCTACTATGGCCTGGATTTCCATGATTTGGCCCCGAACTTCGTCCTCAACATCTCGGCGTTTATCGTCGTGTGCGAGGCTTTCCTCCGCATCTGCCCCCATTTCGGCCTCTGGCTCAAGACCTTCAACGTCAAGCCCAAGGTGGTGCGCGGCAGCCAGGCGGAGTGCGGAGGCGCCATGGCGGGCAAGATGGCCAACGTCCTATGGCTCGAGGGCTCCTTCGTGGAGACCCTGAAGGGGTGGCAATCATGGTGGTTTTACATCACCGAGCCACGCGATCCGAAATGGATCGCAGCCCCCGAGTTCCGATCCGGACCCCACACGCGGCTTATGTCCTGGAAAGAGACGGGCCTGTCGTGAGGCGATGAAAAAGAGGTGATCGGATTGCAGACATGCATCCAGTCCCTGGTGAGTAAGCCGATCAAGCTGGTCAATGTAGTCCAGGTTATGCTCGTCCGCCGGATCCTCCCGTGTCAACAACGGGGCTTTAATCTGTGGGAGTTCGACCCGGCGCAGCACCAAACCCTTAACCGGCTCTTCGACACGATGTATGAAGACGTCTGGAAGGTGCTAACCAAAGGCGCCGAGGCTCCCACATCCGCTTCCGAGGACCGCGGATACAACTCGCAGCGTCACACTAGTGAGGTAAGCTATTTTCACCTTTTACAGGATGTTAAGTTTCTTCATAGTTTGACTCTATGTGGGATCTAAACTCCCTCACCTTTGACAGGCTTGGTAGGCGCAGTCCGGACCGATTAACTGTCCGGCTCCCTTGGCCGAAGACCCAACCCCTGCTCTCCTAGTGAAGCTGCTGGTTCCGGCGCCTTATGTGGTGCCAGAGAAGAAGGCCAAGAAGAAAAAGGCCATGGGGACTCGAAAGAGTACCTGTAATGTGGTGGTGTCGGACTCGTCATCCGACGAGTCCGAGATGCTCTCCTCCCGTGAGAACGAGGAGGAGGAAGAAGAACACTCTCCCCCTCCAGCGGGGGGAGGAATGAAAAGGAAGGCCGCCCCAACGGGGGAGGCCAAACGGTCCAGGAAGAGGAAGACCCCTCCGCCGAACTACTCCCTCGACGC
>NW_021288259.1:0-837 GCF_002162155.2 Triticum dicoccoides
GTGTCATAGACAAAGGGCCTGCCCAATCAGCGTTGACCCTTGTTAAATGGTCAACTAGAGCCCTGGGGCCCGCAGGCAGTGGCACATAGGCGGGGCCCACGGTGCCAGGTCAGCGGCGCCACCGGAGTTGCTCCGGCGGGCCTGCGCGCGGCGGCTGAACCCCGGCGATCGCCGGAATCACGCTGTAGTGCCCTGTTTTGCGCGTTCTTGGTCACGTTCGAACGGGCAGGACGCGTCGCGTCGATCTGTGGCATCGGTTGGTGCGGGGGCAACCGGAATCGTGGTCGGCGACGAGGTCCGCGGTGGCGAGTTTTCGGGCGACGACGCAAACGGCGATGTAGCCCACAGTAGTTCAATCTAAAGCTTCGGGCATGCTCTACGCGCGTGCGAGGACAACGCACACGGGCCCTTGACCAAAAGGTCACCGGAGACGCGCCGGCGACCAAACGAGGCGGGGTAGTGGCTACGGGCGGCTAGAGAGGGCAGGTGACGGCGCGTTCGACACAGAAGCTCACCGCGGGAGTGTGGGGTCTAGGCAGAGGGCTCGGGGAGGTCCGGTGGAGCAGCGGGATGAGGAGGACGGTAGCGAACGGCACGGCGCCGGCGGCGTTCGCCAAGGTCGACGCAGAGGCAGGGGCGTCGCGGCGAGAGGGGCTCCGGGGAGGAGGGCGAGGGGCAGCGCCGAGATGGGCGTCTGCTTCCGAGCGCGGGCGGCACGGTCGCCGGGGTCTGTGCCCCTCGATCTGGATCGGGGGGGCAGAGGGACCGAGAGAGACGTGGGGGCGGAATCGTGGGAGGAGTGGGGTGGATCGGGGCTAGGGTTTGTGGGTGGTGGGG
>NW_021288260.1:0-1112 GCF_002162155.2 Triticum dicoccoides
GGGACTTAATGGCTTTCTTTGCCTCAAACTTGATATCAAGGGGAAGAAGTTCAATCGCCCATTTGGCCACTCGACCAGTTGCGTCTCTGTTGTGCAAAATCTCTGATAGTGGAGCGTCGCTGACGACTGTGATGGAATGGTCAGAGAAATAATGAGCAACCTTCTTTGTGGTCATGTATATTCCATACACAAGCTTCTGATAATGAGGATATCTCTGCTTGGATGGAGTCAAGACTTCAGACAAATAATACACTGGGCGCTGAACTTTGAGAGCTTTTCCTTCTTCTTCCCGCTCGACCGTTAGCACAGTACTGACGACTTGTCCTGTGGCTGCGATGTAGAGCAACAGAGGCTCTTTGCTGATTGGAGCAGCAAGCACCGGCTGGGTGGAGAGCAGAGCTTTTAGCTCGGCAAACGCTGCATCAGCTTCTGGAGTCCACTAGAACTTGTCAGCCTTCTTCATCAGTCGGTAAAGAGGCAGTGCCTTTTCACCGAGTCGTGAGATGAATCGACTTAATGCGGCCAAGCATCCAGTAAGCTTCTGGACATCGTGCACTCGCACAGGGCGTTTCATTCGGAGAATAGTGCCAATCTTCTCTGGGTTAGCGTCGATTCCCCGTTCGGAAACGAGAAAACCGAGTAACTTGCCACCGGGAACTCCAAATGTGCACTTTGATGGATTGAGCTTGATATCATACCTTCTGAGGTTGGCAAATGTTTCGGCGAGGTCAGCGAGCAGGTCGGAACCTTTTCGTGACTTGACAACAATATCATCCATATAAGCTTCCACATTCCGACTGATTTGGGTGAGTAGACACTTCTGAATCATTCGCATAAATGTGGCTCCGGCATTCTTGAGGCCGAATGGCATGGTGATATAGCAGAAGCACCCGAATGGAGTGATGAAAGCTGTTTTTACCTCATCGGGCCCGTACAGACGGATCTGGTGGTACCCGGAGTAAGCATCTAAAAAAGACAACCTCTCGCATCCCGCGGTCGAGTCAACAATTTGATCTATGCGAGGGAGAGGAAAGTGATCTTTCGGGCAGGCCCGGTTGATGTGCTTGAAATCAATGCACATTCGGAGCGACTTGTCCTTCTTAGGAACCATG
>NW_021288261.1:0-858 GCF_002162155.2 Triticum dicoccoides
TGAACGGCTTTGGGCCCTTCGGCGCGATGTGGGGAGGACGAGCGGCGCGAGGGGGAGAGGAGGGGCAGCGCATGGAGGTGTCGGACGCCCCGCAGTGGAGGTGCTCGGCCACTCCTCCGGATTTGATGCAGGAATGGCTCGGGGCCCAACGGCGCGATGGGAGAGAGGACGGGCAGCACGAGGGGGAGAGGAGGGGCGACATGAGGGAGAGAGGACGGGCGACACTAGGAGTTGCCGGCCGGCACCGGTGAGGCGGGGCGCCTGCAGAGGAGGTGCTTGCCTGGTGTAGCTTTTGTGGGCTTGTCCGTTTTTGTGCTGCGTGTTGGGTACATCCCGTGCCCGCCACATGTCCGCTAGGCAGACAAGCGACCCAACGGCAAAATCCGTGTCCGTTTGGGTCACTGCATTAAAGTTTCTCTAAGTCCCTGTTAAATTACAATATTTGTAAATTTACTAATTAGGTTGAAATTTAGCAGTGTACTGGCAAATGAAGGTTCTCGCGGACACAAAATGTTAAAATAGGGGTTCATGAGCCACGAGCCGAGACGAGCCAACCTGTGGTTCGATAATTAGAAGGACAGTGGCATCTCCAGCCCACCAGAGTTAAAGTCCTAGTGCTCGCATTTATTCTGGATTTATGGATTTCCAGCGATGCACCCTCAATGAGAGGAAATGTTTATGTTGATTACGAGGCACATGCGGTGACTTCATAAAATCTAAAGATGATATGCCAGCCAATTCTCTCGGAGGTGCTCATAGGGGCAGGGTGTGCATGTGTGGGTTCATGGTGGTGAGTTTATGCGCGTACATATGAGTGATTGCGTCGTCTGAACTGTGTTAAAAAAAGAGCCACGGGCC
>NW_021288261.1:972-16129 GCF_002162155.2 Triticum dicoccoides
TTTCTAATGCCCCTCACAGTAAAAACCCATGTAGACTTGGCTAGGTTTTCATTAGGGCATCTTCAAAGCGGACCCTCCAACCGTCCGCAACCATCCGGACGACGCGGTCCTGACATGTTTTGCCATCCAACACGGTCGTGCGTTGGTCCGCTTGGCAGTGCGAATGCACTTTTTGCTGCAAACCCAAAACAAAGTGAGGCTGCCTTTGTGGGCATCTGGATCGCTGCCATGCCTGCATCTGGCAATCGTGGCCCACACGAAACCCTCTCCACCATCCGCATGCTTACTCTCCCTACGGTGGTCAGCAACGCTACACATCGTCAGCGCCGCATTCATGCCGACCCAGAATAGACATGACCTCTCACTCAAGTCGGCATTGAAGTGGTGCGTCGGCCGAGAGTGTTTGATGCGCCACTTCCTGGCGCACGCGATGTCTGTCCACACTGAAACGACACCAGTTTGTCCGCCTCCCCCCATCGAACGTACATGATTGTCTAGGAACATACTCCGATGCCATTTGTACGTCCCTCTACAGCCCATCATTAAGGACCTCGCAGCCCTGCCAGCCTTCTGCCCACTATTTAAACCCCTGGTTGGCAACACAACTGCATCCATCCACCGTCCTCCGCTCTCCATCTCCTCTCCGCACCACACCCTCCATGGCCTCCTTGAGCTCTGATACGTCTCCAACGTATCTATAATTTATGAAGTATTCATGCTATTATATTATCCATATATGATGTTTTATATGCATTTATATGCCATTTTATATGATTTTTGGGACTAACCTATTAACCTAGAGCACAGTGCCAGTTTCTGTTTTCTCCTTGTTTTTGAGTTTTACATAAAAGGAATACCAAAGGGAGTCCAATTGAGGTGCCAATTATTGAGGATTTTTTATGGACCAAAAGAAGACCACGGAGCATCGGAGTTGGGCCAGAAGAGTCCCGGGCTTCCCACGAGGGTGGGGGGCGCCCCCACCCCCTAGGGCGCGCCCCCCTATCTCGTGGACAGCCCGGAGACCCCCCTGACGTGAAACCTACGCCAAAAATTCCTATAAATACAGAAACCTTCGGAAAATAACCTAGATCGGAAGTTCCGCCGCCGCAAGCCTCTGTAGCCACGAGAATCAATCTAGGCCCTCTCTGGCACCCTGCTGGAGGGGGGCATCATCACCGGAGGCCATGGAGGAGGATCTCGGAGGGGCCATCATCGCCATGAAGGCCAAGGACCAGAGGGGGAAAGCCATGGAGGAGGAAGCACAAGGGGAAGAACCTCTCCTCCTCTCTCTTGGTGGCACCGGAGTGCCATCGGGATGGGAATCATCGACGCGGTGATCGTCTTCATCAACATCACCATCATCATCACCATCCTCATCTCTTTTACGCAGTCCACTCTCCCGCACCCTGCTATAATCCCTACTTGAACATGGTGCTTTATGCCACATATTATGATCCAATGATGTGTTGCCATCCTATGATGTTTTGAGTAGATATCTTTTGTCTTTGGGTTGATTGATGATCTAGATCGGCATGAGTTGTATGTTTTACTTTGATGCTGTTCTATGGTGCCCTCCGTGTCGCGCAAGCGTGAGGGATTCCCGCTGTAGGGTGTTGCAATACATTCATGATTCGCTTATAGTGGGTTGGTGAGTGACTGAAACACAAACCCGAGTAAGAGGGATTGTTGTGTATGGGAATAAAGAGGACATGATGCTTTAATGCTGTGGTTGGGTTTTACCTTAATGATCTTTAGTAGTTGCGGACGCTTGCTAGAGTTCCAATCATAAGTGCATATGATCCAAGTGGAGAAAGTATGTTAGCTTATGCCTCTCCTCATACGAAACTGCAATAGTGATTATCGGTCTTGTTAACAATTGCCTAGGACAATTCTGCACACCGATCCACCATTATTCCACACTCGCTATTTATAATATTTAGTAATATATTCTAACTTTATGATAACAGCACCTACTTTCATATCTTAGTTCTCCAATATCATGCAAAGTTATCCTCTTTATACCCACAACACAGTTTTATTTCTTGTTTCTAGTCGGAAGCAAACGTTCGGTGCATGTAGAGTCGTATCAGTGGCAGATAGGGCCAGAGAGAATATTGATCTTACCTTTAGCTCCTTGTGGGCTCGACACTCCACCTTTGGGAATTGATATGATGATTCCCTGCACTTGGGGATTATCAAGCTCCATAGACTTGTGGGATGGCCTCTCTTTCGAATAGAAGAAGGATATCTTCGCCATTACTGCAAGCTGGCATGTCGGCAAGCGGACGAGCTCATAAGATGTTGGCATTGCGAAGACACCAGTGGCAGAGGACCGATGATGAGCTGGCACCAACGTCCATGCCGATCAATGTCGACATTACCATGGGCGAGGCTCGTGCTCACTAACCGACGTGGTGTTGGAGCAGCCGGAGGGCACGTTTCGGTAGGTGCAAGCTGACCAAGCCTACAACCGCCGCCTCCTCGACGAGCGCTGACGTGCGGAGAAGCTACTCGCCTCCCCTGTCTATCTATCTCTCTATCTATCTACCACCCACCGACCAAGTTTGCACGATGCATGTTGCACCATACCGTCACTAGTGAAGGTTCTAACGCATACGAAAAAGGTGCCCTCAGGTGTGTGTGCATGGTTTCGACAATGTAAAATGGACGTTCTACATATAATGTTAGTGTTTCGATGATTGTTTATCATCTAAGACCAACATACACGTTCCCATCCTTGTTATCATGTAATGCGTCCACCTCATAGAGAAGGTTCTCACGCACAAAGAGGGTGAACTTGCATGGTGATAAACATTGGGGGTGGAAAGGTGCCGATAGATATAACATCATTGGTATATGAAAGATTAATGTTCACATGAAAAAGGGTGCCACCATGTGGTCTGCATGGTTCCGATAACGTAAAATGGAGGCTCCTTTGTAGTTTAAGCGTTTCATTGATCCCATATCTAGCTCTCTCCCTCTCTAGCCTTTTAACACATAATTTAACGTGCATGCGTCGTAAAAGCATACCGCTCTCCCACCATACACAAATCCTCTCTCTCCATTTGTCTATGAAAAAGGTGTCCTCAGGTGTGTGTGTGCATGGTTCTGAGAATGTAAAATGGGGGTTCTACATGTAATGTAAGCGTTTTGGTGATGGTTTATCATCTAGCACCAACGTGCACACTCTCTCGGAGGGCCACACACACACTCTCTCTCTCTCACTCTCACTCTCTCTCTCTATTTGATGCATGCGCTAATTTGTATGACTTGAGTCAGAGAGAGATCATGTGCGCGTTTTGTAGATATCTATTGTGTAGGGCAAACTTTATTTTCTCCCTACACATCATGGGCGAGGCTCGTGCTCACTATACCGACGTGGTGGTGGAGCAGCCACAGGGCACATTTCGGCAGGCGCAGGCTGACCAAGCCTACAACCTCTGCCTCCTCGACGCGCGCCGACGCACGGAGAAGCTACTCGCCTCCTCTATCTATCTACCCACTAGTAGAAAACAGGGCTAACGTTCGGGCTTGGCCAGCCCATTAGTCCCGGTTCTTCAAGAACCGGGATCCATGGGGGGTATTAGACCCGGTTCGTGAACCCAGGGGGCCGGTCGGGGCCTCGTGGGCATTGGTCCCGGTTCGTGTAGAACCATTTGTCCCGGTTCAAGCCATGAACCGGGACCAATGGTCCTCGCTCCTGGCCCACAACCATTGGTCCCGGTTCGTGGCTTGAACCAGGACAGAACGGGGAGCTTTACTCCTGGTTCATGCCACGAACCGGGACAAATAAGTTGTCTATATATACCCACCGCCGCGGCAGAGCACTCCACAGTGCTCTGTTTTTTCAATCCAGCGAGGAGAGGGCATTTGGGTTCTCTAGTTCACCTCCTATGCACATGAGATGTTCGATAAAATGCCCGAGCCACACTAGTTAAGCTTTCTCCTCTCGAAGCTTGACCTCGGAGCTCCATTTTTTTTCGAGATTTGTCTAGATTTAGCGGTCCGTCACGCCCCGTCCCCGTTTTCACCGCCGTCGATCGCCCGCGCCGATCTCGTCGCCGACACCACCGTGGTGAGTCTCTTGTTCTTATCTTCTTTCTGATACTTGTCTGATTTTCTTACTTTAGATAGATAGTCTGATTTTCTTAATTTTGACACACATAATTATGTATAATGCACACAGATGAATCGGCAATGGATGTATGGTGACAGACACACCTCTGAGTACATTAAGGGCGTGCATAATTTTCTCGAAGTGGCTGAGGCAAACAAGCAGAATGGCTTTATGTGTTGTCCATGCACTAAATGTGGGAATACGAAGTCTTAATCTGACCGGAAAATCCTTCACACCCACCTGCTTTACAAGGGTTTCATGCCACACTATAATGTTTGGACGAGGCACGGACAAATAGGGGTTATGATGGAAGACAGCGAAGAAGAAGAGGATGATGACAACCATGTGCCCCCTGAATACAGTGATGCTGCAACGGGGGGAGCTGCTGAAGATCAAGAGGAACCCGACGATGTGCCCGATGAAGCTGCAACGAGGGAAGCTGCTGAAGATCCAAAGGAACCAGACGATGTGTCCGACGATGATCTCTGCCGGGTCATTGTCGAAGCGAGGACGCAATGCGAAAGTCAAAATGAGATGCTGAAGTTCGATCGCATGTTAGAGGATTACAAAAAAGGTTGTACCCAATTGCAAAGATGGTAACATAAAGCTGGGTACCGTACTGGAATTGCTGCAGTGGAAGGCAGAGAATGTTGTGCCTGACAAAGGATTTGAGAAGCTACTGAAAATATTGAAGAAGAAGCTTCCAAAGGATAATGAATTGCCCGACAGTACGTACGCAGCAAAGAAGGTCGTATGCCCTCTAGGATTGGAGGTGCAGAAGATACATGCATGCCCTAATGACTGCATCCTCTACTACGGTGCGTACGAGGATTTGAACGCATGCCCGGTATGCGGTGCATTGCGGTATAAGATCGACCCTGGTGATGTTGACGGCGAGCCCCGCAGGAAGAGAGTTGAAACGACTGTTCAGAAACAAAGAGCATGCCAAGTTGATGCGATGGCACAGTGAGGACCGTAAGAAAGACGGGAAGTTGAGAGCACCCGCTGACAGGTCGCAGTGGAGAAAAATCGAGAGAGAATACTGGGCTGACTTTGCACGTGACCAAAGGAACGTATGGTTTGGTTTAAGCGCGGATGGCATTAATCCTTTCGGGGAGCAGAGCAGCAATCACAGCACCTGGCCCGTGACTCTATGTATGTATAACCTTCCTCCTTGGATGTGCATGAAGCGGAAGTTCATTATGATGCCAGTTCTCATCCAAGGCCCTAAGCAACCCGGCAACGACATTGATGTGTACCTAAGGCCATTAGTTGAAGTACTTTTACAGCTGCGGAATGGAAACGTTGTACGTGCGTTGGATGAGCACAAACAGGAGGAATTTAACTTGCACGTGTTGCTGTTTGTAACCATCAATGATTGGCACGCTCTCAGTAACCTTTCAGGACAGACAAACAAGGGATACCACACATGCACGCACTGTTTAGCTGACACCGAAAGTATATACCTGGGAAGCTGCAGGAAGAATGTGTACCTGGGCCATCGTCGATTTCTTCCCACCAACCATCAATGTCGAAAGAAAGGCAGATCACCGGAAGAAGCCTGCCATGCGTACCGGTGATCACATACTTGCTATGGTCAATGATTTACACGTAATCTTTGGAAAGGGTCCCGGCGGACTAGCTGTTCCGAGTGACGCTGAGGGACATGCGCCCATGTGGAAGAAGAAATCTATATTTTGGGACCTACCCTACTGGAAAGACCTAGAGGTCCGCTCTTCGATCGACGTGATGCACGTGACGAAGAACCTTTGCGTGAACCTGCTAGGCTTCTTGGGCGTGTACGGGAAGACAAAAGATACAGCTGAGGCACGGGAGGACCTGCAACGTTTGCAGGAAAAAGACGGCATGCCTCCAAAGCAGTATGCAAGTCCTGCCAGCTACACTCTCACCAAAGAAGAGAAGGAAATCTTTTTTGAATGCCTGCTTAGTATGAAGGTCCCGACTGGCTTCTCGTCGAATATAAAGGGAATAATAAATATGGCAGAGAAAAAGTTTCAAGATCTAAGGTCTCATGACTGCCACGTGATTATGACGCAACTACTTCCGGTTGCATTGAGGGGGCTTCTACCGGAAAACGTCCGATTAGCCATTGTGAAGCTATGGGCATTCCTCAATGCAATCTCTCAGAAGGTGGTCGATCCACAAATCATACCAAGGCTAAGGAGTGATGTGGTGCAATGTCTTGTCAGTTTCGACCTGGTGTTCCTACCATCCTTCATCAATATCATAACGCACGTCCTAGTTCATCTAGTTGATGAGATTGTCATTCTGGGCCCCGTATTTCTACACAATATGTACCCCTTTGAGAGGTTCATGGGAGTCCTAAAGAAATATGTCCGTAACCGCGCTAGGCCAGAAGGAAGCATCTCCATGGGCCATCAAACAGAGGATCTCATTGGGTTTTTTGTTGACTTCATTCCTGGCCTTAAGAAGATAGGTCTCCCTAAATCGCGGTATGAGGGGAGACTGACTGGAAAAGGCACGCTTGGAGGGGAGACAAAAATATGCAAGGACGGATATTCTTGGTCTCAAGCACACTGCATAGTTCTACAGAACTCTACCTTGGTAACCCCTTATGTCGATGAACACAAGAACAGCCTGCGCTCCAAACACCCAGAGTAGTCCGACGACTGGATTACATGTGAACACATCAGGACTTTCAGCAGTTGGTTGGAAACACGTCTCAGAGGTGAAAATACTATTTGTGATGAGCTGTACTCGTTGTCCAGGGGACCATCTTCGACTGTAATGATTTGGAAAGGATATGAGATAAATGAAAATACATTTTACACGATCGCCCAAGATCAAAAGAGCACCAACCAAAACAGTGGTGTCCGCTTTGATGCAGCCACCGAGAGGGGAAAAGACACATATTATGGTTACATAGTGGACATATGGGAACTTGACTACGGAGTAGATTTTAAGGTCCCTTTGTTTAAATGCAAATGGGTTAATCTGTCAGGAGGCGGGGTACAGGTAGACACACAGTACGGAATGACAACAGTAGATCTGAACAATCTTGGGTACACTAACGAACTGTTCGTCCTAGCCAATGATGTCGCACAGGTTATCTATGTGAAGGACATGTTTACTAAACCAAGAAAAAGAAAAAATAAGGAAGCGAATACATCATACGATGAGCCAAAGCGCCACATAGTTCTTTCAGGAAAAAGGGACATCATGAGAGTGTAGGGCAAGACAGACATGTCCGAAGATTATGAAAAGTTTCATGAAATTCCTACCTTCAAAGTCAAGGCTGGCCCAAGCATCCTCATAAATGATGAAGATTATCCATAGTTACGGTGCAATAAGGAAAGGACACAAGCGAAGAAAAAGTGAAGACTTTGTCCACAACTATTATGATGATGCCATGCCAACTTTCAACCTTTTCGTAGTTCATTTGAAATGCCTATTGTAACAGACAAGTTTCCGTATGAAATCCTGATACTTTGAAAGAGACAACTTTCTTGCACATGCTATGTGGATGAAATTATGATACCATGCCAACTTCCAACCTTTTCAAAATTCATTTGAAATGCTTTTCAATTTCAGGGTCTTATAGCTCAAAATAATCAGTAAATGCATGAAAAATAACAAAAGAAGTCAGAAAGGGTTGAAAATTGATGATGTGGCTTTGAATGGTGCATTTTGAACACACAAAAAGCCAGGAGTTCAACTAAGTTTAAAAAATGAATCCATTTTGTACATGAAGTGTATCCAGTTTTTCCCATAACCCTCAACTTTTTAGCACATGCTATGTGGGTGAAATAATGATACCATGCCAACTTTCAACCTTTTCAGAGTTCATTTGAAATTCTTTTCAATTTCAAGGTCTTATAACTAAAAAAAACAGTAAATGCTTTTATAAAACTCTAATAGCAAAAGGAATCAACTAAAAAGCTTTTATAAACCTCTAGTATTTTTTAAACTAAAATTATATAAAATTTATGCAACTAAAATTTATAAACCTCTCGCAGCAGCCGCTTTGGCCGGGTCGCCTCTTCTTCGCTTAGCGCCTGGTGTCGTTGACTCGTGCTGATGCGATCTACGTTGCCTGCGCCTGAGCTGGATGGAGTCTGCGCCGCGGCGCGGCGTCGCTGATTGAAGCCGGGTCTCCGTCTGTGGCTCTGGCTCGATCATGCACACGGAGCAGTACGACGTTGAGTCGTCCAGAAGCCACGCGATTCTGGATCAAGCTCGCGGGATCGGCTCGAGGAAGACTCGGGCGCTCGATGTAGTTCTTGGACGGCTCGATGTAGGGCTCGAGGATGTGTCGTCTGTCGAGGTAGGATGGTGGCGCCGCCGCCGCACGGATCTACTGGTTTTCTTCGTCGGATAAGATCAATCTAATAAGAATTTATCTGGCTACTAGAAAAAGAAATCAATCTAACTGAATACCGAAAATTGGAATTGACCTACTTTATGAAACTGATCTAATCTATGCAACCGATGTGATCTTTTGATCGATCGGGTACCGCACCCCCGGGGAGAGGAGATTAATCTCCTCGGGGCGGCATGCTGCGAAAGTGGTGGAAAGTCCTAGGATCGGCGTCGTGAGACTAACCGCTCTAATACCATGTGGAAATTATAGGATGGCTAATAATTCTGTTGTATTGGTCTGACCCTTGTGTAGGGTATATATAGAAGTACAAGAGGGGTAGAGACTTGGAGTACAAGATAAGTTATGTGGTTTAAACTAATTCTATCTCTATCTCCTATCTCTAACTTAAACCCAATTATATTTCTAACACGGAGCCTCTTCTCGCCCAACATTTCCGCCATGGCCGCTTCCGGCCTCCTCCTAAATTCGTGGCAACTAGGCCCTCCCCTCCACCATTCTCTCCACCTCTGGTTCACCAGCACCCCGGCGACCCTCCCCATCCTCTCATCTTGCTGCCGGAGCCCGTGTGGCCGTGACCCCAAGCATCGGCCGCCGCCTCCCGAGCTTTCTGCTCCGGGAACCGCCGTCGCTCCAAGCCTCCCCGACACCTTCTTATGCCCCAGACGGATGCGGCGGTTCCTCCCCAGTCCAACGGTGGCCGGAGCCTCGCCTGAGATGGCCCGAGCCGCCGGGGGTCGCCGCCGACGCGCGCGGTTCCCTCTGTCCAGCGGGCGAGCGCTTGGTTGAGGAAGAAGGCAGGAGGAGAGAGAAGATCCGCGGGCCCCATTCGTCAGTGACCCAGGCGCCCGGCCCCGCCGCTTCAGACGTGGAGTAAGTGTATACGTATTACACGGAAAGCGTTTTCCTGCTATGAAAGCACATTCTCATCTTACTTTGACCAGAATGCGTTTCCTCAGTTCTGAAAGCGTGGTTCCTTAAAATATGTTTTCTGTTTTGACCTCCAGGGGCCTGTTTGTAGAGTCATTTTTAAAGATTGGTCCCTAAACTTCGTCGGGCTATAACTTTTTGCTCGAGACTTCGAATGAGGTGAATCCAATGCCCACGTCTTCATCTTGTCGAGCCCGTTATGTTCCCATCAATTTCACTATGGTTTGACATACTCGAAATGACCTTATTTCCCTTGCCCTAATCAGTCCCCTCCGACGGAGAACCTTTTCCAATGATTCCTTACACGATCGTTCCGCACTTATTCCCGGAATATTCTTCATCCCAGGCAAGCCACAACAACCACTTGCATGATAGTCATGAAGTTGCCATTGTTTTGAACCTGAATATTTAATAAATGTCTGCTTGTTTTGATACCGTTATCATTGTTTCGGTGATGCTTATAGATCTGTGTTCACTTTCATGTTATGCTCTTCTGCATCTTGTATTACTAGTATTATTGTTATATGTCATGCTTGGTAGTAGTACCTGCTGGTGTTGGTCTGGCTCCTCGGTGCATGACTATCGTCGGTTACCGAGTACCATTGATATGAATGTTCCTTGGCATCTAGTTGTTTATATGCTTACCTGATAGTATTCTTGATATGTTCTTGCTTAGTATTTATTTTTGATGCTAGGGGTCATGATATGCTTGTGATGTTCATGCTAGTCAGTATGCTATGCTCATTCGGATATATGCTTTATTGTTGTTGATATGCTTGATGATTATCATGTACCCCATGCTTATGTTGATATCATGCATGATAGTTGCATCATGTTATATCGTATGACTCAACATCATTTGCATTCAAGTTTAACCAGACTTTAATCAAACTTAAACACCTGTTGGCTGAGTCATAGTGCCATCGTATCGAGCTGACCAGTGCAACCGTATTTGTCATTTATGGGAAGGTCCTAACTGGGTCTATTGTCATGCCTCTCGCCGGTGCCTCCGACGAGGGGAGGTTATGCACGAGCGCTACCTTGGCCGGGTAGGACGGCATAAGCCTTGTGTGCCTGTTGTTGAGTATGGATCCATTGTCCCTGTTTGGGACCGTTTATGTTTTGCCACGACGGTGGCCCTTGATGCCTTTGATAGGCACGGGGCCACCCATGACTTAGCCTAAAGGGAAGTTGGTCGGAGTTGCCGGGAGAGTGTCATGGGCAGTAGATTGGTTTGGTCGGAACGCCGTTGGTCCACCCGAATGGGAGTGCGAGGCCATGGGTTCTGTGGTGTGGGTACAATGTGCTAACCTATGCAGAGTGTATGTTAAATCTATCGATAGCCGCGCCTGTGGATATGGGCCCAGTTCGTAGTCGGTCACACTATGGGTCAACAGTAATAATAATAATAATAATATGCTTAATAACAACCTTGGTTCGAGGATGAGAAAGAGTTTGATTGTGATCGCGAGAGGATCGCCGTGGTATCGAGGATACTGAGTTGTTGGATATTTGTGGTGTTATGCGAGAATCACGGGTAAAGGTCAAGCTCCTTGTGATCATGTACTGATTACTACGGTATTGTAATACCAAGCTTGATTTGATCTAGAGATGATCGTGTGATGTCCATGATGGTAAGAATATGCATGTGATGGTTATGAGGTAGCCCGAGCAGAGTAAGTTGGTGCATGATAGCGTCATCATGTTGCACGAGAGTATCATCATGTTCATATGTTCATTGCCATGCTCTTATTGTTCTAGCTGTATCATGTTCATCTTGTTCATGCTATGATTGATCGGATAGCATCATGTTAATCTTTGTTAACCTGTAATTGCCATGGTGTTGTCTATCTTGCTTACTCTTGGTTGTTGTGAGCTTGCAAGTACATTCAATGTACTGACCTAGAGTGTCATGCCAGTTTGCAGGTCATGCCGGATTTGATTGCTTGTTTGCCGTGGATTCCTTGTTTGCGAGTTAGGATAAGAGTTCCAACCAGAGTCCCTGCGGTGTGGACTTCATCACAGTCGTTGTTGTTTTGCTGCTAGAGTTATTCCACTACTTCGTGTTGTTCTGCTGCTTGCATTGAGCAACTGTGGCTGGTGTAGTGTCGTCGTGCCGATGTAATCCCCTTGTACCCATATAGCTTGTAATAAAGACCTGATTGTTTCTATGTTAAGAAATGCTGTATTGCAAAAGACTTCTCCTCGATCTCTGGGCTGGAATACGGGGTATTCCTGTTTCTTTGAGCCGGGGTGCCACAGGCTTGGTATCAGAGCAGGACTGGCCGTAGGACGCCCTAGCCCGTGCGAGCGTTAGAAAGCGGTAGTATAGAGCCTAGTTAGTTTGTTGCACTTGATTGCTGCATTTTTTTGTTGCATAGCATGCATACATATCATTATCTGGTCGCTGATAGTAATCTTGCGTGTGTAGGTGGTATCTGTTTCGATCCACTACATGCACCCTTCCTCTTTGCATACCCGCTCTTCGGTGTTTGGCGTCACCTCTGTCCCAGCAAAGTGATGCCCTGGTACCGAGTGTTCCAGACACCATTTGCAGGAGTTATGCTCAGGTATCGCGTCGATATCTTTCTCGTCACCCACCCATATCGTTTCGGTGATAGAATTGTCTTTATCCCGAATCTTGCCCTTCATCTCGCCATTTTGGCAACCCTTACTGATCTTGGTTATCAGAAAAGGGCAATGCCAGCAAGCCCAGCTTTCCACCTCTACCTTACCATGTCATCTCGTTCTTTGGACGTGTACGGTTCCCTTTTGTACGCTTGATATGATGTGGTCGTGACCTTGTGTCTCGCTACACAATCACCATGTCCGTACTCGCCTCCGTATCCATCCATTGGAACCGGTGTTCAGCCAGTGTTTGGTGTAGCCTTGTTTACACCAACTCCTTCCACATGTGGATTCATTTTCGTGCACACCGCCACAACATATTAGATAGTAATACCGGAGTTTTCGTGAGATTTGTATTCTTAGGTGTGTATGCATATTATTGTTGTGAGTAGCAGTAATATGTGATGTTTCTTGATTATATTATTAATATTAGTTGTATGTTTTGTGTGATGTTGTTTTTGTCATTTCTTTTGCTTCTTTTTTTGGTCCTTCGGTGTTACATATTTTCCCCTTATTAAAGTTGCTCGTCAACCGACACTGGACCCGAAGAATCAGCAAGGAATGCATATATTTGGAAACTCAGCTAAACAGAATGGAATTCTCAGCCAACTGTAGTGAAATGGGGAATATCTAATTGTGATGCTGATAATCAAAGTTTGCATTAGTGTGCACTCCTCGCAACAGTATGGATAATCAAGTCTCCCTCAGTGTGCACCCTTCATAGCAGAAATGATCAAGTCAGCAAGAAAATAAATTGTGTGCAATATCGGCAGTATATTATCAATCAAAGGTATGGTTCAGATGGAAGGTTTGATTCTTCGTTGAGGATGATTTTGGAACATGATGTACCTGGAAGCAAGCGAGAATATGCCATGAATTCCATACCCAGAAAGGAGGATAGTACAGCTAACCCCGCTTCGTAAAAGTAATCAACAGCAAAAATACTAAGATGGTATGTATATGTGGCAATCGGTCCGCATATCACAATGAAGAAGCTTCTAGTGTAAGCAACCCATGGTCTTACCTCGCAAGTTACCAGAGAAGCTTCCAATTCAAGATTCCTCCATCTTCCTCAGTACGATACATGGATGACTTCCTGTGCAAGATACTCTGCCTTCTTCGGTACGCAACCGCAAAAGCTTCCGGCATAAGGTACCGAGTCCTTCTCCAACAAGTCTTTAAGTGGGGAAGCGTCTGAAGCACGATATCCAGTCTTTCTCATCAAGATACTCTTAATGGCTTCCTGCATAAGCCATCCAACGACATTAGTGCAAAATATTACACCGTGAGTTGGCAGCATTTGGCAGTGCATCCCAAGAATCAGATCCGCAATAATTGGTTAGAAGCAGGAATCAGTCAGAAAGCAAGTCTACCTCGGGAATCAAATTCTCATATATATAAAGGGCAAGTCTGCCTCGGGTCCATACCTTTGACTGATAATATAGAGGGCAAGTCTGCCTGGGGTCCTATGGCACAAGTTTGCCCGAAACAGCACCCTGGCAATCCCTGCCGGTTGAAAAGGACCCGAGGCAGACTTGCTTTCTGAATTGATAATATACTGATAATTGATGTGCTAACTGAATTAGTCTGCACCCATGTTGTTTGAAGGCATGACAATTTTTTTTATAAACTGAAGGCATGACTGCTTGGTAAGATGTGGAACCGTATGGACCTGGCAGGAGAGATTCACTTCATTCTCGATGACCTGGCAGAAGGAGACGACATTGTAGGAGCGGGAGCGCTCCCGCGGTGCGGTGTGGATTTCTCGACTTTTTGTAGATAATGCATCAGATGGGAGACGATCTTACCTTAGATTGTCGTGTGTCGCCGCAATACGAACAATCACGAATCCTTAATCTTCGGCTAGTCTTCAAACTACCTATATTAAATCAAGTGAGGGCCGACAAAAAATGGTCTGACTGGCTTTCGTAGGAGTAGCTGCTCTGGCTATAGCTGCCGCGTGGGTGGGATCACGGGCCGTCTCTCGCTGTATGGCGAAAACGTTCAAGTGAGCGCCGACAAAAAAAACGTCAGGCGCCCTTTGATCCCCGGATTCCAGGAGCCACGAGGAGGGCGTTTTGTTTCGGGGGCGAGCATTGACTTTGTTCCGGTAGACTCGGTGTTTTTTCTACCAGTACCTTGCGGTAAATCATCACGGACCCTTATCTTGGGGCTGTAGCCAACTGCCGTCCAACAGCGTCACTGCGTCAGGGTTTCAACTTACTTCTTGTTGTGTTTCAAACAGAGCACATCAACGGATAAGATCGCGCAATGCGTATACAATTAGATAAAACCGAAACCCACTTGGCGTGAGTGACTAAGCTCATGTCGTCTTCCTGCGTGTGAGCGGATGGATGAGTATGTGCGTGAGCGTGTGTTTTGGTGGGTGCATGTCATTGCTCGCTCAAAATGAGCTGTAGAATAGGTTGAAGGTTCTCACGCAGACAAAATGTAGACTTAATCTAGTAAGAGCAACCCCAACCTAGCGGCTAGCTACCCATTTTGACCGATTGGGTCACCGGGACAGAAAAATTGGGCCAACGGGGCGATCCAAACGGACAAAGCGTCCGCCTGCTGTCCGACCCGACTCAAACTGAACCCATTTGAACCACATATGGGTCCGCGACAGACAAAAGCAGACGCTCCTGTCGCCCGCTCTCGTTCGCCCTCATCTAGGTATCAGCGATTGTGACTTCTGTCTCCACAATGCGCCGCAACGAGGATCGAGGCCACCTGCGTAGGCCGCCTCCACGCTCAACGGCCAGCCCACCGGTGCAGGTCGCCACCTCCAGCCCTCCATCGTCAGCGTGTGTGCCGTCGTGTCGTCGCCCGCGGTGAAGCAACCGGCGGCATTGGCGCTGGAGCTCGTGGCCGGGCGCTCCCTCACAGGGCTCCTCCGCGCCCTCGGCCACTCCTCCTGGTGCTTGAGGCCCAGACGGCGGCACTTGCACTGGAGCTCGCGTCCGGGCGTTGCCTCGCGGGGCTCCTCCAGATCTGATGCATGAACGGCTTTGGGCCCTTCGGCGCGATGTGGGGAGGACGAGCGGCGCGAGGGGGAGAGGAGGGGCAGCGCATGGAGGTGTCGGACGCCCCGCAGTGGAGGTGCTCGGCCACTCCTCCGG
>NW_021288261.1:17282-19130 GCF_002162155.2 Triticum dicoccoides
AGCGCCGCATTCATGCCGACCCAGAATAGACATGACCTCTCACTCAAGTCGGCATTGAAGTGGTGCGTCGGCCGAGAGTGTTTGATGCGCCACTTCCTGGCGCACGCGATGTCTGTCCACACTGAAACGACACCAGTTTGTCCGCCTCCCCCCATCGAACGTACATGATTGTCTAGGAACATACTCCGATGCCATTTGTACGTCCCTCTACAGCCCACCATTAAGGACCTCGCAGCCCTGCCAGCCTTCTGCCCACTATTTAAACCCCTGGTTGGCAACACAACTGCATCCATCCACCGTCCTCCGCTCTCCATCTCCTCTCCGCACCACACCCTCCATGGCCTCCTTGAGCTCTGATACGTCTCCAACGTATCTATAATTTATGAAGTATTCATGCTATTATATTATCCATATATGATGTTTTATATGCATTTATATGCCATTTTATATGATTTTTGGGACTAACCTATTAACCTAGAGCACAGTGCCAGTTTCTGTTTTCTCCTTGTTTTTGAGTTTTACATAAAAGGAATACCAAAGGGAGTCCAATTGAGGTGCCAATTATTGAGGATTTTTATGGACCAAAAGAAGACCACGGAGCATCGGAGTTGGGCCAGAAGAGTCCCGGGCTTCCCACGAGGGTGGGGGGCGCCCCCACCCCCTAGGGCGCGCCCCCCTATCTCGTGGACAGCCCGGAGACCCCCCCTGACGTGAAACCTACGCCAAAAATTCCTATAAATACAGAAACCTTCGGAAAATAACCTAGATCGGAAGTTCCGCCGCCGCAAGCCTCTGTAGCCACGAGAATCAATCTAGGCCCTCTCTGGCACCCTGCTGGAGGGGGGCATCATCACCGGAGGCCATGGAGGAGGATCTCGGAGGGGCCATCATCGCCATGAAGGCCAAGGACCAGAGGGGGAAAGCCATGGAGGAGGAAGCACAAGGGGAAGAACCTCTCCTCCTCTCTCTTGGTGGCACCGGAGTGCCATCGGGATGGGAATCATCGACGCGGTGATCGTCTTCATCAACATCACCATCATCATCACCATCCTCATCTCTTTTACGCAGTCCACTCTCCCGCACCCTGCTATAATCCCTACTTGAACATGGTGCTTTATGCCACATATTATGATCCAATGATGTGTTGCCATCCTATGATGTTTTGAGTAGATATCTTTTGTCTTTGGGTTGATTGATGATCTAGATCGGCATGAGTTGTATGTTTTACTTTGATGCTGTTCTATGGTGCCCTCCGTGTCGCGCAAGCGTGAGGGATTCCCGCTGTAGGGTGTTGCAATACGTTGATGATTCGCTTATAGTGGGTTGGTGAGTGACTGAAACACAAACCCGAGTAAGAGGGATTGTTGTGTATGGGAATAAAGAGGACATGATGCTTTAATGCTGTGGTTGGGTTTTACCTTAATGATCTTTAGTAGTTGCGGACGCTTGCTAGAGTTCCAATCATAAGTGCATATGATCCAAGTGGAGAAAGTATGTTAGCTTATGCCTCTCCCTCATATGAAACTGCAATAGTGATTATCGGTCTTGTTAACAATTGCCTAGGACAATTCTGCACACCGATCCACCATTATTCCACACTCGCTATTTATAATATTTAGTAATATATTCTAACTTTATGATAACAGCACCTACTTTCATATCTTAGTTCTCCAATATCATGCAAAGTTATCCTCTTTATACCCACAACACAGTTTTATTTCTTGTTTCTAGTCGGAAGCAAACGTTCGGTGCATGTAGAGTCGTATCAGTGGCAGATAGGGCCAGAGAGAATATTGATCTTACCTTTAGCTCCTTGTGGGCTCGACACTCCACCTTTGGGAATTGATA
>NW_021288262.1:0-1226 GCF_002162155.2 Triticum dicoccoides
TTTTATGGTCATGCACCCTTGAAGAGTGGTCTATTTTTATTGAATCTCGATAGTAGTAATACACATATTCATAATGTTGAAGCCAAAAGATGCAGAGTTGATAATGAAAGTGCAACTTATTTGTGGCACTGTCGTTTAGGTCATATCGGTATAAAGCGCATGAAGAAACTCCATACCGATGGACTTTTGGAACCACTTGATTATGAATCACTTGGTACTTGCGAACCGTGCCTCTTGGGCAAGATGACTAAAACACCGTTCTCCGGTACTATGGAGAGAGCAACAGATTTGTTGGAAATCATACATACCGATGTATGTGGCCCGATGAATATTGAGGCTCGTGGCGGATATCGTTATTTTCTCACCTTCACAGATGATTTAAGCAGATATGGGTATATTTACTTAATGAAACATAAGTCTGAAACATTTGAAAAGTTCAAAGAATTTCAGAATGAAGTTGAAAATCATCGTAACAAGAAAATAAAGTTTCTACGATCTGATCGTGGAGGAGAATATTTGAGTTACGAGTTTGGTGTACATTTGAAAAACTGTGGAATAGTTTCGCAACTCCCGCCACCCGGAACACCACAGCGTAATGGTGTGTCCGAACGTCGTAATCGTACTTTACTAGATATGGTGCGATCTATGATGTCTCTTACTGATTTACCGCTATCATTTTGGGGATATGCTTTAGAGACGGCCGCATTCACGTTAAATAGGGCACCATCAAAATCCGTTTGAGACGACGCCTTATGAACTGTGGTTTGGCAAGAAACCAAAGTTGTCGTTTCTTAAAGTTTGGGGCTGCGATGCTTATGTGAAAAAGCTTCAACCTGATAAGCTCGAACCCAAATCGGAGAAATGTGTCTTCATAGGATACCCAAAGGAAACTGTTGGGTACACCTTCTATCACAGATCCGAAGGCAAAACATTCGTTGCTAAGAATGGATCATTTCTAGAGAAGGAGTTTCTCTCGAAAGAAGTGAGTGGGAGGAAAGTAGAACTTGACGAGGTAACTGTACCTGCTCCCTTACTGGAAAGTAGTTCATCACAGAAAACTGTTTCAGTGACACCTACACCAGTTAGTGAGGAAGCCAATGATAATGATCATGAAACTTCAGATCAAGATACTACTGAACCGCGTAGATCAACCAGAATAAGATCCGCACCAGAGTGGTACGGTAATCCTGTTCTGGAGGTCATGCTACTAGATCATGATGAACCTA
>NW_021288263.1:0-890 GCF_002162155.2 Triticum dicoccoides
CATGTGTGGATACATAGACAACACCATGTCCCTAGTAAGCCTCTAGTTGACTAGCTCGTTAATCAATAGATGGTTACGGTTTCCTGACCATGGACATTGGATGTCGTTGATAACAGGATCACATCATTAGGAGAATGATGTGATGGACAAGACCCAATCCTAAGCCTAGCACAAGATCATGTAGTTCGTATGCTAAAGCTTTTCTAATGTCAAGTATCATTTCCTTAGACCATGAGATTGTGCAACTCCCGGATACCGTAGGAGTGCTTTGGGTGTGCCAAACGTCACAACGTAACTGGGTGGCTATAAAGGTACACTACAGGTATCTCTGAAAGTGTCTGTTGGGTTGGCACGAATCGAGATTGGGATTTTGTCACTCCGTGTAAACGGAGAGGTATCTCTGGGCCCACTCGGTAGGACATCATCATAATGTGCACAATGTGATCAAGGAGTTGATCACGGGATGATGTGTTACGGAACGAGTAAAGAGACTTGCCGGTAACGAGATTGAACAAGGTATTGGTATACCGACGATCGAATCTCGGGCAAGTACCATACCGCTAGACAAAGGGAATTGTATACGGGATTGATTGAGTCCTTGACATCGTGGTTCATCCGATGAGATCATCGTGGAACATGTGGGAGCCAACATGGGTATCCAGATCCCGCTGTTGGTTATTGACCGGAGAACATCTCGGTCATGACTACATGTCTCCCGAACCCGTAGGGTCTACACACTTAAGGTTCGATGACGCTAGGGTTATAAAGGAAGTTTGTATGTGGTTACCGAATGTTGTTCGGAGTCCCGGATGAGATCCCGGACGTCACGAGGAGTTCCGGAATGGTCCGGAGGTAAAGATTTATATATAGGAAGTCCTGTTTCGGCCATC
>NW_021288264.1:0-1269 GCF_002162155.2 Triticum dicoccoides
GTGTTGCTGACCGGCACATAAACGCACCCTGGGGTTAAGTTCGTTAATCGTGGAAATCACTCCGGGACCACAAGACAGTGAGTAATAGTCCACGAAACGGGCTAGAATCGGCCCAGACTGAGAGTCTTGAAGAGCAACACATAAGCACATCATGGGGTCCGACAACCATGGAAATCACTTCGGGACCCCAAAACAGTGAGTAATAGTCCATGAAAGAGCCCAGAATCGGCCAAAACTTCGAGTGTTGATGACCGACACGTAAGCGCACCTTGGGATTCAACAACTATGGAAATCACTTCGGGACACCAAAACGGTGAGTAATAGTTCACTAAACGGGTCAGAATTGGCCAAAACTTTGAGTTTTGACGACGGACACGTAAACTCAACCTGGGGATTGTCAATCGTGGAAATCGCTCTGGGTCCCCAAAACGGTGAGTAATAGTGCACGAAACAGACCAGAATCGGCCAAAATTGTGAGTGCTGATGACCGACACGTAAATGCACCCAGGGGTTCGTCAATCGTGGAAATCACTTCGGGAACCCAGAACTGAGTAATAGTCCAAGAAATGGGCCAAAATCGGCCCAGACTGCGATTCTTGACGACCAACACGTAAGCACATCTTGGGGTTCGACAACCATGGAAATCTCTTTAGGACCCCAAAACAGTGAGTAATAGGCCATGAAATAGGCCAGAATTGGCCAAAACTGCGAGTGTTGATGACCGACACGTAAGCGCACCTCGGGGTTCAACAACTATGGAAATCGCTTCGGTACACCAAACGACGAGTAATAGTCCACGAAACGGGTCAGAATTGGCCAAAACTTTGAGTGTTGACGACGGACACGTAAACGCACCCCGAGGATCATCAATCGTGGAAATCGCTCTGGGACCCCAAAACAGTGAGTAATAGTACACGAAACGGACCAGAATCGGCCAAAATAGTGAGTGCTGATGACCGACACTTAAATGCACCCTGGGGTTCCTTAATCGGGGAAATCACTCCGAGACCTCAAAACAATGAGTAATAGGCCATGAAACGGGGCAGAATCGACAAAAACTGTGAGTGTTGCTGACCGGCACATAAACGCACCCTGGGGTTAAGTTCGTTAATCGTGGAAATCACTCCGGGACCACAAGACAGTGAGTAATAGTCCACGAAACGGGCTAGAATTGGCCCAGACTGCGAGTCTTGACGACCAACACATAAGCACACCATGGGGTCCGACAACCATGGAAATCACTTCGGGACCCCAAAACAGTGAGTAATA
>NW_021288265.1:0-1051 GCF_002162155.2 Triticum dicoccoides
CTTAAATAAGTGTGGATGCTCTGTCCGAAGAAAATCCTCGCTTTCCCAAGTTGCTTCACTGTCGGTGTGATTGCTCCACTGGACTTTGAAAAACTTGATGGTTTTCTGTCGGGTCCTCCTTTCAGACTCCTCTAATATTCTTATGGGACGTTCTCGATAAGTGAGGTCTGGCTGTATGTCAATGTTCTCATGAGATACTTGTTTCTCTGGGTTGCTTACGCACTTCCTTAATTGAGAGACGTGGAACACGTCGTGAATGTCGGACAAGTCTTCGGGTAAGTCTAGCTGGTAGGCTACAGTGCCTCTTCGTGCCACTATGCAAAATGGTCCAATGAATCTTGGTGCTAATTTTCCTTTAATCTTAAACCGTTGCAATCCTCTCATCGGGGATACTCTCAAGTATACGAACTCACCGGGCTCGAAGCTGACCCTACGATGTTTCTGATCATAATAACTTTTCTGTCGACTTTGAGCGGTCTTAAGTCGGTCCCTGATTAGCTTGACTTTTTCCTCGGCTTCTCTGAGCATATCTGGTCCGAAGATGCGGCTGTCTCCGGTCTCTGACCAATTTAACGAGGTACGACATCTCCTTCCGTATAGGGCTTCGAAAGGAGCCATTTGCAGGCTGGCCTGGTAACTGTTGTTGTATGCGAACTCGGCATATGGCAGGCTGTCCTCCCAACTGGTTCCATAGGTGAGGACACATGCTCTCAGCATGTCTTCTAAAACCTGGTTTACGCGTTCTGTTTGTCCATCAGTCTGTGGATGGTATGCGGTACTGAAGGCTAGTTGGGTTCCCAGAGCCTGTTGTAATTGCTCCCAAAATCTTGAGACGAACTGAGTGCCTCTGTCGGAAATTATAGTCTTCGGGACACCGTGCAGACAGACTATGCGGGAAAGATAAATCCTGGCAAGCCTCTGAGTGGTGTAGGTTGTCTTTACTGGAATAAAGTGTGCTACTTTGGTCAACCTGTCAGTGATGACCCATATGGCATCATTCCCGTGTCGTGACCGAGGTAATCCGACAATAAAATCCATCCCTATTTCATCC
>NW_021288266.1:0-1610 GCF_002162155.2 Triticum dicoccoides
CTTCAGTACTACAGAAGAGTGGTGGCTGAAGGCGAGAAAGGGAATTCCGAAGCCAATGAGGAAGAACTTTGACACTATTGTCATTCTATTACACTGGAGGATCTGGAAGGAAAGGAACTCGAGGATCTTTGATAATGTAAACAGCTCTGCGGGTAGGGTCCGGGATCTGGTCCTAGAAGATATCGGCATGTGGAGGGCAGCGGGCTACATCAGCGACCTAAATGCCTGATCTTGTAGGCATGTCTTGGTTTCTTGTATTTCTGTTGTTTTTTGTTTTTGCCGCTGGGATGTACCGTCCTGGTTGCAGGTCTAGTTCTCCTAGACTGTAACCCTTTGTATTTCCCCTGCTTCCCTTCTAATAAAATTCGGCCAAAGGCCCTTCGATCGATATATCTGGGAACAACCACAAGAACAAAAAAAACTAAAGCTGCAGCCCTTCCAGACGCAACAAGCACATAACTGATTTGTGAACGACATGGCAACGCCGTCGTGGGTGATAGATAACAACAGCCCCTGCAGGTGCAACAACCACAACCAAAATTATAATGCAAAGGAGGCAGGTGGTCTCCTCGCCGGCTCCGTTTGCCGTCTCTAGCAGCATGTCCAGCTGACTTGATGCCATCAGCCTCCCACGCCCCGTATGATTTGCTGCTGCTCCTCGTCCTCCTACTCCATCTGCATGGACAAGAGCAAGTTAGTTTAATTAATTACCAGGTGAATGAATGTCGAAGCTAGAGATCATTAATTTTGGTTATCCAGGAATTACAAAACCTTGGACGTATGTTGAATGCATTCTGAATTCTAACTATATAAGAGATCCCATTATGATTGGTCAGGTCTGATTTACACTTTAGAGCCTTGACAATTATAAATCTGAATGAATTTCCTACACTTTCGCCCTTAATCAAAAATCAAGACGGCGATTTTAACAACAAGAGATAGATATTGTCAGTCCAATTGAACCAAATCTGGACAGTTGCATTCTGAGTATTTAAGCGGACATGCAGCAGGCAACCAAATGAACAAAATTATAATGCAAGGGAGGCAGGTTGCCGGCAAGGTGGATGCCGCGAGGGAGCTCGGCGTGCCGGCCGTGCTGCTCTGGACGGCCAGCGCCTGCGGCTACATGGGAGTGTAGCGGTCATGAGCAATCATGAGCTGGTGGAGTTCGCATGTGACATACTAGACCACTGGTATCCCTAGATTGAACATTTTAATAATGTAGTACAAATTGCAAGCCATAAAATTTATATCCTTAGAAATAACATTTGACGTTTCTAATAGTATAAATAAAGAAAGCACTTTTTTATTATTTCCGAGAGACCGTACCTCTCACGGAAGAAAATAAATAAAGAAACCGGGGAAAATAAATAAATAAATAAAGGAAGCAAAACCGTTCCTCTCGTCGAGCCCGGCGGTGAGGTGTTGAGGAGGAGGTCATCATCGATAATTTTTAATAGAATGTTATTGCTCAGGAAGAGATTCTTGAGCACCAATCAGCTGGTTCCACCTCTGCACGTAGATGATCCCAGTATGCCTTTAGACCGTAGCATAGCATTGTACCTTCATAATACCATCACAAGTATTTGGTAATACCAGCTGAGCCAGCC
>NW_021288267.1:0-1706 GCF_002162155.2 Triticum dicoccoides
AAACTTGGGGGACAAAAAATATCATCTTCATCAAACATAGCTTCCCCAAGCTTGTGGCTTTGCATATCATTAGCATCATGGATATTCAAGGAATTCATACTAACAACATTGCAATCATGCTCATCATTCAAATATTTAGTGCCAAACATTTTACAGATTTCTTCTTCTAGCACTTGAGCACAATTATCCTTTCCATCATACTCACGAAAGATATTAAAAAGGTGAAGCGTATGAGACAAACTTAATTCCATTTTTTTGTAGTTTTCTTTTATAAACTAAACTAGTGATAAAACAAGAAACTAAAAGACTCGATTGCAATATCTAAAGATATACCTTCAAGCACTCACCTCCCCGTCAACGGCGCCAGAAAAGAGCTTGATGTCTACTACACAACCTTCTTCTTGTAGACATTGTTGGGCCTCCAAGTGCAGAGGTTTGTAGGACAGTAGCAAATTTCCCTCAAGTGGAAGACCTAAGGTTTATCAATCCATAGGAGGCGTAGGATGAAGATGGTCTCTCTCAAGCAACCCTGCAACCAAATAACAAAGAGTGTCTTGTGTCCCCAACACACCCAATACAATGGTAAATTGTATAGGTGCACTAGTTTGGCGAAGAGATGGTGATACAAGTGGTATATGGATAGTAGATAAAGGTATTTGTAATCTGAAATTATAAAAACAGCAAGGTATCAAGTGATAAAAGTGAGCGTAAACGGTATTGCAATGCGTTGAAATAAGGCCTAGGGTTCATACTTTCACTAGTGTAAGTTCCCTCAACAATAATAACATAATTGGATCATATAACTATCCCTCAACATGCAACAAAGAGTCACTCCAAAGTCACTAATAGCGGAGAATGAACGAAGAGATTATGGTAGGGTACGAAACCACCTCAAAGTTATTCTTTCCAATCAATCCGTTGGGCTATTCCTATAAGTGTCACAAACAGCCCTAGAGTTCGTACTAGAATAACACCTTAAGACACAAATCAACCAAAACCCTAATGTCACCTAGATACTCCAATGTCACCTCAAGTATCCGTGGGCATGATTATACGATATGCGTCACACAATCTAAGATTCATCTATTCAACCAACACAAAGGACCTCAAAGAGTGCCCCAAAGTTCTACCAGAGAATCACGACGAAAACGTGTGCCAACCCCTATGCATAGGTTCATGGGCGGAACCCGCAAGTTTATCACCAAAACATACATCAAGTGAATCACGTGATATCCCATTGTCACCACAGATATCCACGGTAGGACATACATCAAGTGTTCTCAAATCTTTAAAGACTCAATCCGATAAGATAACTTCAAAGGGGAAACTCAATTCATTACAAGAGAGTAGAGGGGGAGAAACATCATAAGATCCAACTATAATAGCAAAGCTCGCGATACATCAAGATCGTACCATCTCAAGAACACGATAAAGAGAGATCAAACACATAGCTACTGGTACATACCCTCAGCCCCAAGGGAGAACTACTCCCTCCTCGTCATGGAGAGCGCCAGGATGATGAAGATGGCCACCGGTGAGGGTTCCCCCCCTCCGGCAGGGTGCCAGAACATGGTCCCGATTGAATTTTGGTGGCTACGGAGGCTTCTGGTGGCGGAACTCCCGATCTATTATGCGTTCTGGAAGTTTTAGGGTATATGGAGTTATATAGGCACAAGAAGCACATCAGGGGAGCCACGGGGGCCCCA
>NW_021288268.1:0-1515 GCF_002162155.2 Triticum dicoccoides
TGCGGATGACTTGAAGGCACCCGATCCAGAGCCGTGGAACATCTCCACTCTCTGATCGAAGTTCGACACCATGCCAAAGAGATCATCGACGGAGAGAGGCTCGGTGCGAACATCAAGAGCGGATATGAGGGGTTGATAGTCCATATCGAGGCCAGCAATGAGGAAGGAAATCAGCTCTCCTTCGGGAAGAGGCTTTCCAGCCATGGCAAGTTCATCTGCGAGTGCACGCATCTGACCGAAGTACGCAGCAGCAGATTGAGAGCCCTTCTGGGCATTGGAGAGGGCGGCACGGCAGTTGTTGGCTCGCGACCTGGACTGGGCAGCAAACATGTTTGCAAGAGCAGTCCAGATGGCGTGGGATTTTTCTAAGGAGGCGACTTGTACCAGAACTTCTTTCGAGAGATTGCGAAGGAGATAGGCTACAAGTTGTTGATCCTGGATCAACCAGGCAGAGTAGGCTGGGTTTGGAACGGTCTGATCTTTGCCTTCAGCGTTCTTTGAGGTGATGGTGGCTGGTGGTTCTGGGATTGTTTGATCTAGGTATCCTAGAAGGCCCGCTCCTATAATCTGAGATCGGGCTTGAGCTCGCCACAGAACATAGTTTGTGCGAGTCAGGGGTTCTGAGATGGTGTTGTTTAGGCCAGCGAGGAGAGAGTTGAGCTGGAGGGAGACATGGCGAGACGGGGTTCGATGCGTTGGTGGAGATCGATGATGGAGGCTAGACGAGAGGGAAAAGGGAGGCTCTGTATGCCATGTTAGGTTTTGTAGAAGCGTCTCAACCCCCGTAATATGGGAGCCCGCGTATATATATTGATATAGCGAGGCCAGCTCTCGCAATAGGCATACATCAAGGTAGTTGAAACCACCAGAGAGGTACATGGGGATAGAGAGGATTACATCAAGAGATAAACATGAAAATAAAACAAAGAGATCTCCTCTAACTAACCACCAAACGTAGGTGGCCCGTATCCATACGTGACAATGTTTAACACAACCCTTCATCTTCCACACCAAGCTCCACGAACACCTCCATTGTATTCCGCACATCATCGCCAGCCTGCCCATGACTTATTTCTTTTAGATGAAAGGGTCGAACCGAGCTCGAGTAGGGCTCGATCTTCACCCGGATTTGAATTAACAAAGCCATCAACCGGCCAGGATTACAAGAGCACACCATACAACCGAAGATAAAAAGGAAAACGGGGATGCAACCCCAGACAGCAGATACAAGGCACCGATGAGGCGCTGCTTGTGCATCCACAAGCGGCGCGCCGACTCCCGGTTGCTTGGCCCGGTGCTGCTCCCACTAGTAGAAAAAGGACCTTATGTGAGACACATTAGTTCCGGTTCAATTTTGGCCCGGTACTAATGGTATCATTGGTACCAGTTCGAACGGCCATGCATTAGTGCCGGTTCGTGTCGAACCTTTAGTACCGGTTCGTGCCACGAACCGGTACTAAAGGGGTGGTGGCAGGCTGGCGTCAGGCCAGGGCCCCACGAGCCCCTTTAGTGCCG
>NW_021288269.1:0-1134 GCF_002162155.2 Triticum dicoccoides
GCAATAGAAACACACAAGAATATGATCCTACAGACTACTAAGAAGTGGTGGTGGTGTATCACAAATCCGTCAAGCAAATCTCAAATTCTTACCAGTTCTTACCCAGCAGCAGGCGGTGATCGGCAACCGTTGTAGTCAAAAACTCTCAAAGCTTGGATAGAGCGATTACCAGGGAGAGTCAAACACACGACGTAGATGTATGTGGAGCTGGGAAGGCTTATAGTATGGTAGCAAAAAGGGTCAGCAATAATCAATTCAGAGATGCAAAGTTGAATAAACGCTCAACGACGGTACTGTGCTGGTCCTAGGCTAGACTGTGCTAGAGACGCGAGCCTAGAACACCAACAAAATCACGGCGCGGCACGTAAACAAGGGAAAAGCACACTCTGAATTTTTTTTTCGCTCTTTTTTTTTGCGCTCTTTTTTTTGCGCTGCTTTTTTTTTGCGAAAAATCACTATAATGGCGAGTGTCTCAAAACTCTTCCTAGCTCAAACGGACAGGATGGGCACGAAATTTTTTCGACCAGTTTTTTTTTTCGACTGCCCGGACCCAAAAACTGGAAACGGGTCAAAAAAACTTCCTATAATGGCACCTGTCTCAAAACACTCAGAAACACCTAAAAATAGGATAGCCAGAATTTTTTTCGAAAAATGCGTTTTCGAAAAATTTTGGGCCTAAACGGAGCGTGGCTACCCGACTCTTTTTTTTTCGAAACCTACTCCGGCAAGGAAACACAAATCGGAATCTAGATGGATCTCGAAAACAAACCTAATATGCAAGGAACTCGGATTGGTGGTGGATATATGGTGGTGGTATATGGCAGCGGTGGTGGTAGCGGTGGTAGTATATGGATATGGATCGGTGGTGGTATATGGACACGGATTGGTGGTGGTATATGGATACGGATTCGGAGCGGTGGCGGATAAGCGGTGGTGGTAGATGGCAGGGGCGATGATGATGGTGCGGCGGCGGCGTGACAACTTATGACCAGAACTCGAAACTCTAAAAGACTAGACTCTAAGACCAACAACTAGACACGACGATGCAACCGCAAATTCAACAAAGCAAAACCCTAAAAAGATTATGCAAAGGCTCAGATTGGTTCGGATATGATGAACTAACCCTAATTTTTT
>NW_021288270.1:0-891 GCF_002162155.2 Triticum dicoccoides
ATACATAGACAAAACTATAGTCACTAGTATGCCTCTACTTGACTAGCTCATTAATCAAAGATGGTTATGTTTCCTGACCATAGACATGTGTTGTCATTTGATTAGTGGGATCACATCATTAGAAGAATGATGTGATTGACATGACCCATTCTGTTAGCCTAGCACTTGATCGTTTAGTATACTGCTATTGCTTTCTTCATGACTTATACAAAGTTCCTGCAACTATGAGATTGTGCAACTCCCGTGTACCGGAAGAACACTTTGTGTGCTACCAAACGTCACAACGTAACTGGGTGATTATAAAGGTGCTCTACAGGTGTTTCCGAAGGTTCATGTTGAGTTGGCATAATTTGAGATTAGGATTTGTCACTCCGATTGTCGGAGAGGTATCTCTGGGCCCTCTCGGTAATACTCATCACCTAAGCCTTGCAAGCATGTAACTAATGAGTTAGTTATGAGATGACGTATTACAGAACGAGTAAAGAGACTTGCCGGTAACGAGATTGAACTAGGTATTGGATACCGACGATCAAATCTCGGGCAAGTAACATACCGATGACAAAAGGAACAAAGTATGTTGTTATGCGGTTTGACCGATAAAGATCTTCGTAGAATATGTAGGAACCAATATGGGCATCCAGGTCCCGCTATTGGCTAATGACCTAGAATGATTTTAGGTCATGACTACATAGTTCTCGAACCCGTAGGGTCCGCACGCTTAACGTTTCGATGACAGTTTTATTATGAGTTTATAAGTTTTGATGTACCGAAGTTTGTTCGGAGTCCCGGATGTGATCACGGACATGACGAGGAGTCTCGGAATGGTCGAGACATAAAGATTGATATATTGGACGACTATATTCGGACACCGGAAAGGTTCCGGAAGTTTTC
>NW_021288271.1:0-1678 GCF_002162155.2 Triticum dicoccoides
AACTTGCTTTGCCCTATGGCAATTGGGTGTGTTCCTATTGTTTTCGTTTTCGAGTGTGCATCACACTGTTTGTATCATTTTTTTCTAGTTTATCGCTTATTAACTAGAGACCTTCTGCTTGCCTATCAATGAAACAGGTAAACCTTTTTTTCTAGAATAAACAGGTAAACTTTTTGTCTTAGTTAAAATGGAAGAATGGGCGGTTGGGCAGTGTTTCCACTAACTTAAAACTAACCTGCACTGCAACTTAATCACGATCAACAACTAAAGTAGATATACCTTGTTTATTTGTGCGGTTCAACAAGCTAAGAGCAGCGATTCCCTGTCCTACTATTGTTTGTTCAAACTCCATGCCGTACTTGACGCAAGCAAAACTTAAAGAGTTGTTATGATACATGTGGCATGTGTACACATTGTATTTCATATGCAGTACTTATTTTTCAGCTGCGCACCTATAGACCTGCTTTACTCAATAATTAACATCGATCGCTGCTAGTATTAGCAGTACATACCAATGGATGGACATATCATGCAGGGAACTTGTCTATATGCGATTTTTCAAATGAAACACAACAAATCTCCGGGACCGGATGGTTTTTCGGCGGAGTTTTATCAATTTTTTTGGGATATGTTAAAGTCTGACCTGGTTCAATTGTTTAATGAACTGCATGCTCATAGACTAGACATCTCCGGACTCAATTTTGGTGAAATTATCCTTTTACCAAAGATAAAGGATGCCAATCGGATTCAACAATATAGACCGATTTGCTTATTAAATGTGAGCTTTAAAATTTTCACCAAGGTCGCGACTAACCGGCTGAATGGGGTCGCAGACCATGTAGTCAAACCAACACAAACAGCTTTCATGCAAGGACGGAACATCTTAGACGGTGTTGCTGTCCTACATGAAACTGTTCATGAGCTCCACCGTAAAAAGTTGAATGGGGTCATCTTTAAGATTGACTTCGAGAAAGCTTATGATAAGGTGAAGTGGCCTTTTTTGCTTCAAACTCTTCGTATGAAAGAGTTTTCCCATACTTGGTGCCGATGGGTTGAGAACTTTGTGTCTGGAGGTAGTGTGGCTATCAAGGTGAACGATGACGTAGGCAATTATTTCCATACTAGGAAGGGGCTACGCCAAGGCGACCCCGCATCACCTATCCTTTTCAACATCGTGGATGATATGCTAGTTACTCTCATTGAGAGGGCCAAGCTAGCTGGTCAAATCACCGGGGTCATTCCTCATCTAGTAGAAGGAGGCCTGTCAATCTTATAGTATGCGGATGACACCATTTTGTTTTTGAATCACGACCTAGAAAAGGCTAGAAACCTCAAATTGTTATTATGTGCTTTTGAGGATCTTTCTGGCCTTAAGATAAACTTTCATAAGAGTGAACTTTTCTGCTTTGGCGAAGCGGCAGAAACTTCACAAGAATATGCTGATATTTTTGGATGCCAACTAGGCCAATTTCCGATTCGATATCTAGGTATTCCTATTCATTATCGGCGTTTGACAATCGCTGAATGGAAACATGTTGAAGAGAGACTGGAGAAACGGTTGGCGAGCTGGAAGGCCAAACTCTTGTCCTATGGGGGCCGACTAGTTCTGATCAACTCGGTTCTTACCAACATGGTCCTTTACATGCTATCTTTTTTTCATCTGCCAAAAGGTGTTCTC
>NW_021288272.1:0-736 GCF_002162155.2 Triticum dicoccoides
TATATTATTGGTTCTTGTTTGGTTCTTCTCTTTGTGAGTTTTTGAGCTTATGGTCATCTTGGTGACAAGCTCGAGTTCATCGAAAATGGAGTTCACTCGCATCTTCTATGATGTTTTCGATGTTGGAGGTTATGCCGGTTCTTCTCAGTTGGAGGTTTCACTTCTCTATTTGTTGGCGTACCTCTCCTGCCTCTTCTTACTATATAAATTGGTTCTTGTTTGGTTCTTCTCTTTGTGAGTTTTGGAGCTTATGGTCATTTTGGTGACAAGCTCGAGTTCATCGAAAATGGAGTTCAGTCGCATCTTCTATGATGTTTTCGATGTTGGAGGTTATGTCGATTCTTCTCAGTTGGAGGTTTCACTCCTCTATTTCTTGGCATACCTCCCCTACCTCTTCTTTCTATATTATTGGTTCTTGTTTGGTTCTTCTCTTTGTGAATTTTGGAGCTTATGGTCATTTTGGTGACAAGCTCGAGTTCATCGAAAACGGAGTTCACTCGCATCTTCTATGATGTTTTCGATGTTGGAGGTTATGCCAGTTCTTCTCAGTTGGAGGTTTCACTCCTCTATTTCTTGGCATACCTTCCCTACCTCTTCTTACTATATTATTGGTTCTTGTTTGGTTCTTCTCTTTGTGAGTTTTGGAGCTTATGGTCATCTTGGTGACAAGCTCGAGTTCATCGAAAACGGAGTTCACTCGCATCTTCTATGATGTTTTCGATGTTGGAGGTTATGC
>NW_021288273.1:0-765 GCF_002162155.2 Triticum dicoccoides
TGGACCATGATGGCGGTCAAGGAGATCTGGAGCGGTGGACGAGCCAGTAGCTGAGGCGGCTCCGGTGAAGTGGTGAGTTGGAAGTTGGGGGTTCCAAGGTGCAGAAGGAAGATCCGGCGGGGTGTGAGGTCCACCGCTGCGGCGGAGGACTAGATTCGACGGATTGTCGTGGTTGGGGGGGGAAGGGGAGGGGCTCTGGGGAAGAATGTTGGGGGCAAAGAGGGGAAACCAATGGAGTTACCAAAGTAGCCCTTTTCTGTTCATGTGGCAGGGGTAAAACAGGAATATCGCAAGGCTAAACTTTCGGGCCAGAGATATTTCAATGTGAGCGGGAAGTTTGAAAGCTTTTGGCGCCTGAAATTGTAAGTGTTCTGCTCTTGTACGGCCGACTATGATATCATGGCCGAGAATTTATTTGTTTTGCACACCAAAAAAAGTGCAAGTTTTGAAAATAAGTGTCTCCAACTTGAAACTTAGATTGTCCATTCAATTCAAATATGGATCATTGAGCTAGTACAAGAAAATACCATCATACGGTCCAATTCAAATGAAATTCCAAATGTGTTTATCCTAAATATGATGACAAAAGCAAAATCGTGGATGTGTATGAATAAAGTGGATGATTATAAAGTTTGAACATGCCTGTATGTGTATATCTCTAGGTTTGATATATGAATATGAAATCACGAAATCCCGGCTTAAAAAATGTACCTCCATTTAAATGAATTACAAAAGCTAATGAGGAGTCGAATTCCAAAATTCCAA
>NW_021288274.1:0-1392 GCF_002162155.2 Triticum dicoccoides
GTGGTTACCGGAATGTCATCAACAATAGTAACAAGGTCTTACTGACAGAGTTGTACATCGAGGTGTTTGCACAAGCAGTGGATTATTACTGCTTATATCATATAGATCATAGAAAAGGTTTAAACAAACCAATGGAAGGAAAATATGATCATCAGATTAAACAGAACAATGGAAAGGAAAATATGTTTAAACACATATTTCGAGGGTATATCCTTCCCAAGGACAAGCAGAGCAAGATATCCATGACAGGATATAAAGTAGAAAACCATTTAGGTAAGGGGGGAGGAATCTCATGATATTACTCATACAACGGTGTTAGGATAAATGATAAATAAAATCTAGCATCGTGCTTCAAATGTTCCTATTGCAAATCGGAGTACCATTGACATGCTTCGAGATAGCATTGACATGGTCTTCATGTGAAGATCAGACTCTGGAAACACGAAGGATCCATCAGGAACAACTTGTAGAATAAGTCTTACAATTTCCTCATGGGTGAATGGATAACCTTGCTGAAAAGGAATCTATAATGATAGGTCCTCCAGCCGGGGGGGGGGGTGCTAGGCATGACATCATGTTACTGGGTCATCAAAGGATCAATATCATAACTCTTGGAAAGTTGTCCTAACCATCATATCTGACGGAGATTCAGGTATGATTGGTGTCAGGGTACCTCAGGCTCAGGATGCCCGAGAAGAAAGGTGCAACACCAATTGACGGGATGACACTGAAAGATTCTCGGGAAATGAACTATGAAGTGACTTCTGTTAACAAGAGTTCATCATTAACCCAAGAAGAGGACAAGGAGGTGTCTGGTGAACTCAACGGCAATTCACCGAGATTCCCAAAAGATGGATTTCCACCATTAAGTGAACAAGGAGATAACATTCGTCAGATCAAATGATATAGGGAAGTATGCTCGAGGAAAACATACACAATTAAACATTGGTTGAAAGGTGCGCCCGAAATATGGGTTGGGTTGCACGACCAATGTCAGAATGGTGATTCAATTAGCGAAGGACTTAGAATGAACTATCGCCCATTCACTTCAAAGCAATAGGGTTGCTAGAAGTTTTGAATTCACACGTCATAGCTCCATTGTCGGTATTCCGGTTGAAAACAATACGGGGACCAAGGAATGAACGAAGATGGCAAGTAGTATTATGATATCAAGAATTATTAAGAGGTGGTGAAATTCTCACCACATTCTTGACAAAAAGAGATGGTAATACTTCCGAGGTAAGGAAGATCAACTGCTGGGTAGCAGTGATCTCAAGGTTTACACAAAACTCGAACAAGTTGTGTTGAACGAAAGGCAATAAAGTGGTCGATGAGAACAGGAATCATCGAGGGGCAAGGATGGTATTACCCATCATGAATTCAATTGAATTC
>NW_021288275.1:0-2440 GCF_002162155.2 Triticum dicoccoides
CGCGGCTCGCCGGAGAGGCGCCGGAGAGGAGGATCTGGGCGCGCCGGCCCGGGTTGTCGTGGTTCTAAGTCTGACAGTAGAGTGGGGGGTAGGTATGGAGAGGCAAGGTCCTAGCTATGGAGAGGTTGTAAACACAAGAGATGTACGAGTTCAGGCCCTTCTCGGAGGAAGTAAAAGCCCTACGTCTCGGAGCCCGGAGGCGGTCGAGTGGATTATGTGTATATGGATTACAAGGTGCCGAACCCTTCTACCTGTGGAGGGGGGTGGCTTATATAGAGTGCGCCAGGACCCCAGCCAGCCCACGTAGGAGAGGGTTTAAGGTGCGTTAAGTCCGGGGCGTTACTGGTAACGCCCCACATAAAGTGTCTTTACTATCATAAAGCCTACTTAATTACAGACCGATGCAGTGCAGAGTGCCTCTTGACCTTCTGGTGGTCGAGTGAGTCTTCGTGGTCGAGTCCTTCAAGTCAGTCGAGTGAGTCCCTCGTAGGTCGACTGGAAGGTGATCTCTTCTAAGGATGTCCTCGGGCAGGGTACTTAGATCAGGTCTGTGACCCTATCCTAGGTACATGACTCCATCATTAGCCCCCGAATGGATTGAGGCTTGAGTGATGAAGGAGTTGATGCTGTTTCCGATTAGCCTTCGCATACTGGTCGTGCGTTGTTTTGAATCAAAAAATCTCTTTGTTGAAAGTGAGCAACTTTTCTTCAGTCGACTCGATCCATTCTTTTCCTTCTCGAGTGATCCTTTGGGCTTCGCCGATTTCCGAGCGACGGATCGCAGGAAATCCCGCGTTTGGCAGACCGATCTGTCGTTCGCGGATTCCGCGGGATGCGAAATTTGGGGAAGCGCGCGAAGCGAGGCGGACCGCGGTGTTCGAACGGGACAGGGCATAGACGCCTCGATCCCCGCGCCGCTTTTTTCGCCACGTATCGCGTCCGTGTAACTGTTCAGGATATGATTAGATCGACCGGGCCCACCTGTCATCCACTCGGAAGGGATCTTATAAATGCGTCCGGCGAGGGTTTTTTGAACAGTGCCTCAGCATTCTCTCTCTGCTCCCTTCGTCTCCGCCCAATGCACTCGCTCTCGCCTCCGCACAACTTCCCCTCGCGCGTCCCGCCGGCAGCCATGGTCAAGGAGAAGACAGCGGCGTTGGAACGCGTGAAGAAGGCGTCAGCGACGGAGAAGGTGAAGGGGAAATCCACCAGTCGTGGCGGGTCTTCGTCTAGATCTCGCCTGCCGAAAGGCTGGGTCCAGGGAGATTGGATCCAGTCGACCATCACGGAGAAGGATCTCCTCGACATGGCCAACGAGGGCCTGGTCCCTCATGGAGCTGCAAGGCTTCCGGGGAAAGAGTGGCAGCCCCAGCCAGAAGAGGGTGAGTGCGTGCTTCTGGCTACCCATGTCGACCGCGGATTTTCTTTGCCGCCGAGCATTTTCTTCCGTGGTTTCTTGAACTTCTTTGGAGTGAACAAGCCCTCCTCTCTGAAGGTGATTCCGGAGGAGAAAGCTGACGTGAAGATGCTGATGGAGCGTGTAGTTCAGTTGGTTCGGGAGGGAGTGACGGGTATGGATCTCCTAGAGGTTTTCCTTAGGCGTCGTATCCAGCCTCTTCAGTTCCGGAGCCATTGCATGTGGTTGTACTGCGGGACTGAGGATGTGACTCGGGTCAATCCAGAAGCAGTCGACGATGCCACTCTGGAAAGGTGGATGGCCGCCGTTACTGGGAACAAGGATAACCCTCACGGAGCCAGAAGGATTCCTCCACTGGACTGCCACAGTGATCCAAACAAGGTATGTCTGCTCCACTTCCCATTGTATTCTCGTCACATTTATTTCTGTTTTCTCTGCCGATCGGTCGACTGATCTTTGTATTGATGTCTATCAGGCCCTCACTGAGCTGTACTCGATGCCCAACGGAGCATAGGCTCCGACTGAGGAGGGAGAAGCGAGCGGGGGCGAGAGCCAGGAGGAGGAGTGGGACTCGGACGCCGCTGAGGATGATGATGATGATGATGACGATGATGACGATGATGATGATGATGGTGAGGACGAGGAAGAGGAGGAGGAGGAGGAGGTCGCACCACCGCGCTCGGAAAGGCGGTCGAAACTTGTCCATGACCCTGCGACTGAATGTGGCAAGGGGGTTGCGACTGTTACACAGTCGACCAAGCGTCCTCGGACCACCTCTCCGGCGCCGACTGAAAAGGCGTCGAAGCAGCCCAGGGCGGCCCCGTCAAAGCCGACCAAGCACCTACCGAAGATGAAGGTGTCCATCCCCACCATATCAGGGTAATCATGTTGCTTAAGTCTTCTTGTTTTGTGTGAACTTTATCTCTGGTTGGCACTGGAGTTAGTCGACTGACTCTTTGGAGTCGTAGTGCTGCTACTTCTGAGACCTCAGCCCGGGCTAACGATCATGAGATGGAGGACGCA
>NW_021288276.1:0-1051 GCF_002162155.2 Triticum dicoccoides
AAAGGTATATTTGATATACATGTGATTGATGTGTACCTTACCAGTACTCGTAGTAACTCCTGGGTATTTGATACCGATGCCGTTGCTCATATTTGTAACTCACAGCAGGAGCTGCGGAATAAACGGAGACTGGCGAAGGACGAGGTGACGATGCGCGTCGGGAATGGTTCCAGAGTCGATGTGATCGCCGTCGGCACGCTGCCTCTACATTTACCTACGGGATTAGTTTTGAACCTTAATAATTGTTATTTAGTGCCAAGTTTGAGCATGAACATTGTATCTGGATCTCGTTTAATACGAGATGGCTACTCATTTAAGTCTGAGAATAATGGTTGTTCGATTTATATGAGAGATATGTTTTATGGTCATGCTCCGATGGTCAATGGTTTATTCTTAATGAATCTCGAGCGTAATATTACACATGTTCATAGTGTAGATGCCAAAAGATTTAAAGTTGATAACGATAGTCCCACATGCTTGTGGCACTGCCGCCTTGGTCACATTGGTGTCAAGCGCATGAAGAAGCTCCATGCCGATGGACTTTTAGAGTCTCTTGATTATGAATCGTTTGACACGTGCGAACCATGCCTCTTAGGTAAAATGACCAAGACTCCGTTCTCCGGAACAATGGAGCGAGCAACCAACTTGTTGAAAATCATACATACCGATGTGTGCGGTCCAATGAGCGTTGAGGCTCGCGGAGGATATCGTTATGTTCTCACTCTCACAGATGACTTGAGTAGATATGGGTATGTCTACTTAATGAAACACAAGTCTGAGACCTTTGAAAAGTTCAAGGAATTTCAGAATGAGGTGGAGAATCAACGTGACCGAAAGATAAAATTCTTACGATCAGATCGTGGAGGAGAATACTTAAGTCACGAATTTGGTACACACTTAAAGAAATGTGGAATCGTTTCACAGCTCACGCCGCCTGGAACACCTCAGCGAAACGGTGTGTCCGAACGTCGTAATCGCACTCTATTGGATATGGTGCGGTCTATGATGTCTCTTACCGATTTACCGCTATCATTTTGGGGATACGCTCTAG
>NW_021288277.1:0-1176 GCF_002162155.2 Triticum dicoccoides
GGTAAGAAATGGGCTACTTTGGAAAGACGATCGACCACGACGAAAATAGCATTATTCCCTCTCTTGGTCCTGGGAAAACCGGTAATGAAATCCATACCAATTTTATCCCATTTCCATTCAGGAATAGCTAAGGGTTGAAGGGTGCCAGCAGGCCGTTGATGCTCTGCTTTTACACGACGACAGACGTCGCAATTAGCAATATACTGAGCAATTTCTCTCTTCATCCTAGTCCACCAGAACCTCTGGCGTAGGTCCTGATACATCTTAGTACTACCGGGATGAATGGTGAGAGGAGATTCATGAGCTTCCTTAAGGATCAATCGCCTCAGGTTTCGCACTTTGGGAACCACTAGTCGATTCCCGAAGTATACGACCCCTTGATCATTAATGGAGAAGCAATTCGCAATTCCTTTCTGAATGTTTCTCTTGATGCGGGAGATTCCCGGATCTATCTTCTATGCTTTGATAATCTGATCCGTAAGGGTAGGTTTTGCCACCAAGGTGGAAAGAAAACCTTGAGGAACAATGTGAAGGTTAAGCTTCCGAAATTCCTCATGGAGAAGCGGTTGACTTTGTTGTAACATCAGATTGTTACAATAAGATTTACGACTTAGCGCATCAGCCATGACGTTAGCTTTCCCTGGGGTGTAGGTTATTCCTAAATCGAAATCTGTGATCAATTCAACCCAACGTCTTTGCCTGAGATTCAGATCTGGTTGGGTGAAAATGTACTTCAGGCTTTGGTGATCAGTGAATATTTTGCAACGATTACCGAGGAGGTAATGTCGCCAGGTCTTAAGTGCATAGACTACGGCTGCAAGCTCTAGATCATGAGTAGGATAATTCTCCTCATGTGGGTGCAATTGCCGTGAAGCGTAGGCAATTACATGTCGATCTTGCATAAGGATGCAACCTAGTCCTTGTCGCGAGGCGTCGCAGTAGATAACAAAGTCTTTGGAGAAGTCTGGCGGTACCAGTACGGGAGCAGAAGTCAGGCGTCTTTTCAGTTCCTGAAAGCTGTGCTCACATTGTGGAGTCCACTCGAACTTCTTATCTTTCTTGAGGAGTTCGGTTAGAGGTTTAGCAACCTTGGAGAAGTTCTCGACAAAGCGACGGCAATAGCTCGCTAAGCCTAGAAAACTCCGAACTTGCTTGACCGATTCAGGTGGAGTCCAA
>NW_021288278.1:0-745 GCF_002162155.2 Triticum dicoccoides
GAACCCCGTGGTGCATTTACATGTCGGTCATCAACACTCACAATTTGGGCCAATTCTGGTCTGTTTCGTGGACTATTACTCACCGTTTTGGGAGGTGCCAGAGTGATTTACATGATTGACGATCCCTAGGGTGCCTTTACGTGTCCGTCGTCAAACACTCAGAGTTTTAGCCAATTCTGACCCGCTTCGTGGTATATTACTCACTGTTTTGGTGTCCTCAAGTGATTTCCATAGTTGTTGAACCCCAAGGAGCGCTTACGTGTCGGTCATCAACACTCGCAATTTTGTCCGATTCTGACCCGTTTCGTGGACTATTACTCACTATTTTGGGGACCCGGAGTGATTTTCACGATCGACGAACCCTGGGGTGCGTTTACGTGTCGGTCACAAACACTCACAATTTGGGCGAATTCTGGTCCGTTTCGTTGACTATCACTCACCGTTTTGGGGTCCCAGAGCGATTTCCTCGACTTACGATCCTCGTGATGCGTTTACGTGTCCGTCGTCAACACTCACAGTTTTGGCCAATTCTGACCCGCTTCGTGGACTATTACTCACCGTTTTGGGGTGCCGAAGTGATTTCCATAGTTGTTGAACCCTAAGGTGCGCTTACGTGTCGGTCATCAACACTCTTAGTTTTGGCCGATTCTGTCCCGTTTCGTGGACTATTACTCACTGTTTTGGAGTCCCGGAGTGATTTCCATGATTGACGAACCCCGGGGTGCGTTTACGTGTCGGTCATCAA
>NW_021288279.1:0-1804 GCF_002162155.2 Triticum dicoccoides
CCCCCCTGGCCGGCCCAGCCCACCCGCGCCTTCCCTGTCGTCTTCCTCCTCGGACAGAAGGACGAGGGCGTGTGCCCGACGCTCGCCGGCACGCGCGCGCGCCACCTCCCCCCCTGCTGGCCACCTCCTGCTTCCCCCGGACTCCCTCGATGCCCCGGACGAAGCCACGCAGCTGCCCCGCACCGCTCTCACTCTCCCTCGCCCTCCTCTTCTCCCCCTGCTCTCTCTCCCTCTCACCCGAGAACCACCGCCGCCGCCGACGGGCATCACCGTAGCCACTGGCCTCCCCTCGCCTCCCCGACCCGCTTCCGAGCTCCGCCACAACCCCCTCCACCTCCTCGTTGAGCTACGGACCTCCCGGACGTGCTGCAACGCCGCCACCATCGCCGTTTCTGTCGCCGGCCACCGAAGTTCGCCGCGGTCAATTCGCCACCTCCGCCGCCTCCCCGAGACCACCGAGCTGCTCATCGACCTCGCTGTGAGCTCCTCTTCCATTTCCCCTTCTCCCCGCGCTCGTTCCCGCACTCCAGCCGCCTTCTCACCGGAGCCGATTGCTCCTCGCCGCCGGTCATGGCGCTGCCGTGGCCAGGGTCACCCCAGCTAGCGCCCGAGCACGTTACCGAGTTCGCCGCCCTCCCAGGAGCCCACAGAGCCTTTCCGTTTCCCCCCTAGTGCACCGCAGCGCCGCGTTCGACCTTGGCCGAACTCCGGCGGCCACCTAGGTCGACGCCGGCGCCGATTCCGGCCGCCCCGACCCCAACCGACTCCACAGGAAGACGCGGCGCCCTCCCAGCTACCCGTAGAGCCTCTCCGCCGCCCGAATGGTCGCCGGAGGAGCGATCCCGAAGCCCTCCGTCTTGCCAGTTGCCGCCGGCGTTGAGCCGCCGGCCTGTTTGGGCCATTTGACCGGGGTTTGACCTCCCCCTGTGTCACTGACATGCGGGACCAGCCCGCCTAATTAATCTAGGTTAGTTTAAATTAAAATGCTAACTAATCCAGTTAGTTAGGTTAGTCACTGACACGGAGGACCCACTGGTCAGTTTGACCTGGGCTGCCCGTTGACTCGCTTACGTCATGCTGACGTAGTGCTGACGCAGTAAATTCTTTTCTGGATTTATTTTTATATAGGAAATTCCAGAAAATGCCTAAAACTTCTAAAATTCATAGAAAATTAACCGTAACTCCAAATTAAATAATTTATATATGAAAAATTATCAGAAAAATTCAAGGAATCCATCTGTATCATTGTCATGCATGTTAGAACAACTTATAGGTGCTGTTTAGCACAAATCAACTAAATGGCATTTGAATAATCACATATGGAGTTTGAATTTGAACAAACCAACTTCATTTAATCTGTTGCTAGTTGCATTAGCTCAAAACACATTCATATTGTCATGTCATGAGCATGCATCATATTGTGCATTGCATTGATTGTGTTCCTTTCTGTATTGCCGGTATTTGTCCCCTCTCGATAGACGTGATACCGATGATGTGATCGTTGACACTGATGAAGACTCAATGTTATCTTCAGAAGTGCCAGGCAAGCAAAACCCCCTTGTTCATTCCGATAAAATCCCACTCTCTCGCTCCTGCTCTCTTTTACTGCATTAGGACAACATCGATTCATCTGTTACTTGCTGCGGTAGCTGAACCCCTTTATCCTTTGCATGACCTGTCATTCCACAGTAAATAGATGAAACCCACTAGCATGAGTAGGAGTTGTTTGAGCCCTGTTGTGCCTACTCATTCATGTTTGTTTGTCATGCCTGCTACTGCTTAGAGTTGAGTCAGGTCTGATTCA
>NW_021288280.1:0-1286 GCF_002162155.2 Triticum dicoccoides
GGTTATTATAAGTGGTAATTGTGTGGTGGCATCTAGTGTGAGCGTACAAAATAAAATCATATGCATTTTGGACACAGACAATTCAATTATGCCGAACAATAAAGTGAGTACAAATCTATGGAATGGATCGCAATATATTCAAATGAGATTACTCACACTTGTAACAAATCAAGGTATCTGCCCGTGATTTGGAATGTATCATGCATATGCACCTCTTCACATCCCCAATCTAAGCTTGTCACTGCTGACAATTGTGCATCCAGCTCACAAGCCCCCATTGCAGCCCCCCTCACCCCCTAAGAACTACAGACACATAACTGCATACTCTTTGTTATATAGCACAAAAACACAAAACACAGAAACCTGATGTGCAAAAAGACAGCAAATGTCAGACATGGTACCAATAGATAGTAGCCACTAGTAGAAAACAGAGCTTTAGCGCCGGTTCGTAAGGGCCTTTAGGTGCCGGTTCCATAACCGGCATTAAAGGATGGGCACTAAAGCCCCCCCCCCCTTTAGTACCGGTTCGGCACGAACCGGCGCTAAAGTGCCACCACGTGGCGTGAGCTCGCGCCCTGGTATGAGGGACCTTTAGTACCGGTTGGTGTTAACAACCGGTACTAAAGGTTTTTTTTTGAATTTTTTGGAAATTTTTTTTGAATTTTTTTCAATTTTTTTGAATTATTTGATGATTTAGTCTCTAATCACCTCTCTTAACTGCTCAAGCGTGGATCACTCATTCCAAATCATCTAACTTCCCGACCGGTCACCCATCCCTCTCACTACTCTAGCCCGAGCACGCTTAACTTTCGGGCTCTATTCTCCTTCGTTTCCGAGTCTGCACTTGTTGTTTTCCTGACAATAGTAAGATGTCAATCCTATTAACCATCAGGAGTTTAGCTTGAGCATGAAGTCACACATTTCACCGTTTGAGTTTGAAACTATTATTCTAAAAAACAGTAATTATTTAGTAACGCTAATATTTCTTGAATAAGTTTGACCATAGTTTGGCCACAGTTTGACCATAGTTTGACCAGATTTGACCAAAATTCAAAAAATTGAAATAATTATTTAGTAACACTAATATTCTAGAATAACTATGTAGTAACATTAATACTTCTTGAATAAGTAGTTTGACCAGATTTAACCAATTCTTTTAAAAAAACTGAAATTTGACCATATCTTTTTTTCCTTTTGGAATTTGAGGATTCTAAAAAATTCCAAACAAGCCGTAGGCAGTCTCCATCGGATGCGGATTTTCGTGCTGAATTTTTTGATATATTATA
>NW_021288281.1:0-1229 GCF_002162155.2 Triticum dicoccoides
TTCAAATTCAAACTCCATATGTGATTATTCAAATGCCATTTAGTTGATTTGTGCTAAACAGCACCTATAAGTTGTTCTAACATGCATGACAATGATACAGATGGATTCCTTGAATTTTTCTGATAATTTTTCATATATAAATTATTTAATTTGGAGTTACGGTTAATTTTCTATGAATTTTAGAAGTTTTAGGCATTTTCTGGAATTTCCTATATAAAAATAAATCCAGAAAAGAATTTACTGCGTCAGCACTACGTCAGCATGACGTAAGCGAGTCAACGGGCAGCCCAGGTCAAACTGACCAGTGGGTCCTCCGTGTCAGTGACTAACCTAACTAACTGGATTAGTTAGCGTTTTAATTTAAACTAACCTAGATTAATTAGGCGGGCTGGTCCCGCATGTCAGTGACACAGGGGGAGGTCAAACCCCGGTCAAATGGCCCAAACAGGCCGGCGGCTCAACGCCGGCGGCAACAGGCACGGCGGAGGGCTTCGGGATCGCTCCTCCGGCGACCATTCGGGCGGCGGAGAGGCTCTACGGGTAGCTGGGAGGGTGCCGCGTCTTCCTGTGGAGTCGGTTGGGGTCGGGGCGGCCGGAATCGGCGCCGGCGTCGACCTAGGTGGCCGCCGGAGTTCGGCCAAGGTCGAACGCGGCGCTGCGGTGCACTAGGGGGGAAACGGAAAGGCTCTGTGGGCTCCTGGGAGGGCGGCGAACTCGGTAACGTGCTCGGGCGCTAGCTGGGGTGACCCTGGCCACGGCAGCGCCATGACCGGCGGCGAGGAGCAATCGGCTCCGGTGAGAAGGCGGCTGGAGTGCGGGAACGAGCGCGGGGAGAAGGGGAAATGGAAGAGGAGCTCACGGCGAGGTCGATGAGCAGCTCGGTGGTCTCGGGGAGGCGGCGGAGGTGGCGAATTGACCGCGGCGAACTTCGGTGGCCGGCGACGGAAACGGCGATGGTGGCGGCGTTGCAGCACGTCCGGGAGGTCCGTAGCTCAACGAGGAGGTGGAGGGGGTTGTGGCGGAGCTCGGAAGCGGGTCGGGGAGGCGAGGGGAGGCCAGTGGCTACGGTGATGCCCGTCGGCGGCGGCGGTGGTTCTCGGGTGAGAGGGAGAGAGAGCAGGGGGAGAAGAGGAGGGCGAGGGAGAGTGAGAGCGGTGCGGGGCAGCTGCGTGGCTTCGTCCGGGGCATCGAGGGAGTCCGGGGGAAGCAGGAGGTGGCCAGCAGGGGGG
>NW_021288282.1:0-1784 GCF_002162155.2 Triticum dicoccoides
GGGCCTGAGTCCATTACCCTCCTGGCTGTTTTTGCCTTTGTTTGCGAGGCAATGGTGGGCATTCCTCCTTCCGTTGCCCTCCTGCACCACTTCTTCGCTTTGCTCCTGAGCGACCCCACTCAATGCTCGGGGTGTGTGAGCTTCCTTGCCGTGCCAGAGACGGCTGCTTCGGGGATCGATTTCATCCTTCCTCCTCCTGAGGCCAGGTTCAGAGAGCGGTGTCTATATGTGGATGTCGGTGTGCCCAGCCCCCTGCTCTCGCACCCGACCTCGCCCGCTGTTCCCAACTCAGGCTGGGATCATGAGACGCTCGCGAGCCCCTGTCTTGCCTTCGTCTAGCGCCGCTTCCAGAGTTTGAGGGCGCTCGACGTGACGGCGCCCAAGGTGGTGAAGGAGTTCCTCCAACATCGCATTGCTCCTCTCCAGTGGCACCCCCGTCGGATATGGGCCTTTGCGGGCACAAAGACCGCATGCGGCTCCAGGAGGAGGATCTGGCACCTAAAGTGCTGAGGACGGTGCTCAGGGTCCTGACTGGCGATCCTTCCCCAGGCAACCTTCGACACGATGCTGCCCTCTTGTATCTTTGCTCGAGCAGGGCCGATTTTGTGAGGCAGATGCCCAGCTTTGATGAGTGGGGGCTGCATCCAGTTGGCCTCGTGGGACCCCGCGAGAACCCAGTTGTTGTGGTTGCTCTTCTGGTCGCCCACGGCGATCCTGCCTCAGGCGATAGAGCGTGGAGACGAGAACCGCCGGGAGCTGAGGGGGCCGATGTTGAGATCCTGACGCCGCGCGGAGCCTCGAAGGTGGCATCCCCTGAAGCCCGTCCTGGAGCATTGGCAGGCGTGGATTTGCGGCCTACGGCTCCTGAGGCTGGAGTTTCTGGGGCCTCGATCGTCCCTCGTGAGGTGGCGCCTGGCGGCGTCCCCAGGCCGGTTCCCTCGGCGCTGATCACCTTGACGCCTCCTCCATGCCACAGGCCGACCCTTGCACCGAGCGCTTAGGCCAGTTCTGCGTAGACTTCGAGGCCCTCCGCAAGAGGAAGGAGGCCTTGGGTGGCGACGATCGCCCTTGCCGCCTGTTGAAGCGCAGGAAGTACTTTGCCATGGACGAGTAAGTCCTCTTCTCTCTCGGCTCCTTTACCTCACTGTTATTGCAGCTGATTGCGGCCTTTCAGGGCCCTTCCTACCGAATTTGCGGAGACGGCCAGACACCCCCCAAGCTTTGTCTTCACCGCTGACTCTGGGCGCGCTGAGCTCGAGCAACGCCCCCGCCGATGGGCCGGTCGGAGAAGTGGTCCGTCCCGCTGGGCACCTCGAGCCTGCGTGCCTGCTATCCTCCCTTCACGAGCTCTCCTAGGGCACAGCTAGCTTGCCCCGTGCTCCTTCCCTGATTGTGGACGGTGACTGGCTAAAGTCAGTCTTGAGTTCCTCCTCTGGGGACGGCCGGCACTAGGGCGGATTCCTGGCGAGGTCCGTCCGGCGATTGCTGGGGCGCAAGCCCCCAGCCCCGTGTCGGGAGGGGGCATGCCGCCTTAGGGCCCTCCGCATATACCAGTGGCAGAGGGTGACGCGGCAGACGTGCTCAGGCACTCTCAAGAGCGCCGCGCCCTTTGTCAAGAGTTCCTCTAGGGGGAGGCGGATGCAGTGAGCTGGATCGGCGCGGAGCTTGCTGGTGAGGATGCGCGCCTTGAGGCCGAAGGCCTGCACCTCGCTGAGGTGAGGAGCAAGCTGAAGGTAGCCATCGCCCTTGCGCGTCACCAGCGTGACCTTGATAACGCGAAGGCT
>NW_021288283.1:0-1784 GCF_002162155.2 Triticum dicoccoides
GGGCCTGAGTCCATTACCCTCCTGGCTGTTTTTGCCTTTGTTTGCGAGGCAATGGTGGGCATTCCTCCTTCCGTTGCCCTCCTGCACCACTTCTTCGCTTTGCTCCTGAGCGACCCCACTCAATGCTCGGGGTGTGTGAGCTTCCTTGCCGTGCCAGAGACGGCTGCTTCGGGGATCGATTTCATCCTTCCTCCTCCTGAGGCCAGGTTCAGAGAGCGGTGTCTATATGTGGATGTCGGTGTGCCCAGCCCCCTGCTCTCGCACCCGACCTCGCCCGCTGTTCCCAACTCAGGCTGGGATCATGAGACGCTCGCGAGCCCCTGTCTTGCCTTCGTCTAGCGCCGCTTCCAGAGTTTGAGGGCGCTCGACGTGACGGCGCCCAAGGTGGTGAAGGAGTTCCTCCAACATCGCATTGCTCCTCTCCAGCGGCACCCCCGTCGGATGTGGGCCTTTGCGGGCACAAAGACCGCATGCGGCTCCAGGAGGAGGATCTGGCACCTAAAGTGCTGAGGACGGTGCTCAGGGTCCTGACTGGCGATCCTTCCCCAGGCAACCTTCGACACGATGCTGCCCTCTTGTATCTTTGCTCGAGCAGGGCCGATTTTGTGAGGCAGATGCCCAGCTTTGATGAGTGGGGGCTGCATCCGGTTGGCCTCGTGGGACCCCGCGAGAACCCAGTTGTTGTGGTTGCTCTTCTGGTCGCCCACGGCGATCCTGCCTCAGGCGATAGAGCATGGAGACGAGAACCGCCGGGAGCTGAGGGGGCCGATGTTGAGATCCTGACGCCGCGCGGAGCCTCGAAGGTGGCATCCCCTGAAGCCCGTCCTGGAGCATTGGCAGGCGTGGATTTGCGGCCTACGGCTCCTGAGGCTGGAGTTTCTGGGGCCTCGATCGTCCCTCGTGAGGTGGCGCCTGGCGGCGTCCCCAGGCCGGTTCCCTCGGCGCTGATCACCTTGACGCCTCCTCCATGCCACAGGCCGACCCTTGCACCGAGCGCTTAGGCCAGTTCTGCGTAGACTTCGAGGCCCTCCGCAAGAGGAAGGAGGCCTTGGGTGGCGACGATCGCCCTTGCCGCCTGTTGAAGCGCAGGAAGTACTTTGCCATGGACGAGTAAGTCCTCTTCTCTCTCGGCTCCTTTACCTCACTGTTATTGCAGCTGATTGCGGCCTTTCAGGGCCCTTCCTACCGAATTTGCGGAGACGGCCAGACACCCCCCAAGCTTTGTCTTCACCGCTGACTCTGGGCGCGCTGAGCTCGAGCAACGCCCCCGCCGATGGGCCGGTCGGAGAAGTGGTCCGTCCCGCTGGGCACCTCGAGCCTGCGTGCCTGCTATCCTCCCTTCACGAGCTCTCCTAGGGCACAGCTAGCTTGCCCCGTGCTCCTTCCCTGATTGTGGACGGTGACTGGCTAAAGTCAGTCTTGAGTTCCTCCTCTGGGGACGGCCGGCACTAGGGCGGATTCCTGGCGAGGTCCGTCCGGCGATTGCTGGGGCGCAAGCCCCCAGCCCCGTGTCGGGAGGGGGCATGCCGCCTTAGGGCCCTCCGCATATACCAGTGGCAGAGGGTGACGCGGCAGACGTGCTCAGGCACTCTCAAGAGCGCCGCGCCCTTTGTCAAGAGTTCCTCTAGGGGGAGGCGGATGCAGTGAGCTGGATCGGCGCGGAGCTTGCTGGTGAGGATGCGCGCCTTGAGGCCGAAGGCCTGCACCTCGCTGAGGTGAGGAGCAAGCTGAAGGTAGCCATCGCCCTTGCGCGTCACCAGCGTGACCTTGATAACGCGAAGGCT
>NW_021288284.1:0-1209 GCF_002162155.2 Triticum dicoccoides
TTCAACAACTATGGAAATCTCTTCGGGACCCCAAAACGGTGAGTAATAGTCCACGAAACGAGTCAGAATCGACAAAAACCATGAGTGTTGATGACCGATACGTAAACGCACCCCGGGGTTTGTTAATCAAGGAAAGCACTCCGGGACCCCAAACCTGTGAGTAATAGTCCATGAAACGGGCCAGAATCGGCCAAAACTGCGAGTGCCACAAAACGAGCCCGAATCGGCCGAAACTGCGAGTGTTGATGATCGACACGTAAACGCACCCCGGGGTTTGTTAATTGCGCAAGTCACACAGGGACCCCAAACAATGAGTAATAGTCCACGAAACGGGCCATAATCGGCCACAACTGTGAGTGTTCATGACCGGCACGTAAACGCATTTTGGGGTTCAACAACTATGCAAATCGCTTCGGGACCCCTAAATGTTGAGTAATAGTCCTCGAATCGCGTCAGAATTGGCCCAAACTGTGAGTGTTGAGGACAGACACGCAAACGCACCCCGGGAATTGTCAATCATGGAAATCGCTCTGGGACGCCAAAATGGTGAATAATCGTGCACGAAATGGACCAGAGTCGACCAAAATTGTGTGTTGATGACTGACATGTAAACGCACCACGGATTTCGTCAATCGTGGAAATCACTGCGGGACGCCCAAAACTAATTAATAGTGCAAGAAACGGGCCAAAATCGGCCCAAACTGCGATTGTTGATCATCGACACGTAAGCGCACCATGGGGTTCAACAACCATGGAAATCGCTTTGGGGCCCCAAAATGGTGAGTAATAGTCGACGAAACGGGCCAGAAGCGGCCCAAAATGCGAGTGTTGCTAACCGACACATAAACGCACCCCGGTGTTCGTCGATCATGGAAATCACACCGGGACGCCAAAACAGAGTAATAGTCCAAGAAACGGGCCAGAATTGGCAAAAACTATGAATGTTGATGACAGACACGCAAGTGCACCTTGGAGTTCAACAACCATGGAAATCGCTCTGGGACCCCAAAGCGGTGAGTAATAGTGCACGAAACGGACCAGAATCGGCCAAAATTGTGAGTGTTGATGACCGAAACGTAAACGCACCACGGGGTTCGTAAATTGTGGAAATCACTCCAGGACCCCCGAAACTAAGTAATAGTCCAAGAAATGGGCCAAAAATCGGCCCAAACTGCGATTGTTGATGACATACATGTAAGCGCACCTTGG
>NW_021288285.1:0-2170 GCF_002162155.2 Triticum dicoccoides
AAACTTGCAAAATACGTGTAACTCGTGCCGTTACTTGTCTAACCGTGCAAAGTGTTTGTTCAAAAAAACCATCCTACACTGAAATATCCAAACAACACACGGGGGTCCCACTTGTCATTAATCAAATTTGGACCTAAAACTAACAAATCTGAAAGACGAGATTCGAACTGGCAACCTGGACTACAAACCGTAAGTCGATAGCCTGAAAAAACGAACGGTTGTTGGCTTTGTCCCATAACTTGATTTTATACAGTACTTGCGTTGAGTAGAGTAGAGGGAGTGCCTCGTCAACACGTGCATGACCGTTGTCTCACTTACGGGTGGGTCCCAGGGCTATGATCTCAATCTCTCTTCTCTCCATCATCTAACCTTTGCACGGGCACACACGAAGAGCGGCGCTAGCTTGCCGTGGTGTTATTACAACTAAAAAGAAGCTTGGAAAATAGAAGAATTGCCTAGAACAAGAGACGTTGCGGCTGGTCGAGACGGAGCTAACCGTGCCACGTTTGCATGATGAAGCTGTGTGGCTAGTGTGGTGGTTTCGACCGACTGGCTGGGTCCCGAGGTCGAACCATAGGTACTACGTCTGATACAGTATATTTTTACACGCACATTTTTCCTCCGTGCAGAGATGTGGCACACCCTACCGTGCAGTTTCGGGGTCCTCCCGGGTGGTGCACGCATATATTCTGCCTGACGTGGGACGCCCTACCGCACGTTTTCTGGGTCCTCCTCGGTCATAGCACCGAAGCAAGTAAATGAGTCGTCAAATCACGAAAGACCACCTTTCCCGCCGAGTACATTAGTGAAGCACGGTGGCTACCTAGTTGGGCTAGTTCGATCGATTAGCTAGGCCGCCGCCACATTTGTTTTTTCACCCCTTTTTTATCTACTTGCCGGTAGGTAAATTTAAATATCCACCGCCGAGTTGCTCTGGTGTTTGGGTGCGGCAGGATTTTTAATTTTTTGATTGATGGGAGCGGGCACGACAGGATTTTTAATTTTTTGATTGACGGGAGCAGGCGCGGTAGCAATTAGTCACGATGACTCCGCCTGTAAAAACCCACTGCTCCCTGATGTGAGAAGTCGTCGACTGGTGTTTTACCGTGGTGAAAACCAAAAGATTCCCGCTCCTCGGCTGGCTCCCTCCGCCTTCCTGTAGATTGCATTGCCTTTCAGCCGTTTCGCCCCCTTTGCTTCCTCCCCCCATTGCTTCTACCTGGTGCCATGGCGGCGTAGCAGATCACGGAGTCCGAGGTGAGGCGCCTGACACAGGAGCTCCATGCCAAGGATGTGGAGTTCAGGGCCAAGGACGTGGAGCTCCATGAGCTCAAGGAGGAGAGGAGTGCCATGCTCCTCCTTAATGTACGGGATTTCACGGTGCTTCAAAAGCGGCAGGCGTCCACCATAAAGATGCTCGAGGCGTCGGCGGCGTTGCTGCAGAAAGCGGGAGATATGATAGGCCGTCAGTGGAGCTGGCTGGAGCGCGAGCAGGCCGATCGTGACGAGGTCCAGGATCGCCTCAGCCACTTGGTGAACCAAGTTTCCACGCACGTGTTGTGGCTGCGCGATGCCTACCGTCGTGCCAGCGCGATGATGCCGGCCATTGGGCTAAACCCGTTCGACCACCCGGTTGACTTCAACGAGCTGCGGCTTCCTGACCTGGTCTCCTTCTTCACCTATATCTCCGAGGAGCTGAGCCGTCTCCGCGCGATGGTGGGGGATGAGCTGGACAAGGAGAGGTTGCGCGCTGCCGTCACCGTTGCCAGGCGAATCCTTTCAGGGCTCCGTCACCAGAATCCATTCGTGCCATTGGACACCGTCTTTGACGAGCTGGCTCCCGTCGATCGGGAGCGGGCTCTGCGGGCGGTTGCACCCTGCATCACCAACGTCGTGCGCCTCGAGAAGCAGAGGGACTTCGGTGGTGTTTAGGCGTCCTCTGCATGGGCATGCCCATGTCTCGGTGCAACATGACTGTTGGATCAAACTCAGACGGTGCAGATCCGTCACTGTAGCACAAAGCGTGTGGGGGTGTTTGGTTGCATTCTCATCTCAATATAGTTGTTTCCTCTTCGTGTATTTTTGTCAACCTACTAGTGTGGACTCATGCACCCTTCATGCACACTGCCAAACACCCAAAAGTGGGTCGAGAAGGGAACTTTTGCTCCCA
>NW_021288285.1:4468-6213 GCF_002162155.2 Triticum dicoccoides
AGTCTGCTCGCAAGCCTCCCGTTGACTCACACGCTTGCTGGGACGGCACCTACCGATGATAAGCGGGGACTCGTGGCGGCACGTAAACGCCCACGGTTTCAATAGTGAAAGCGTTCGCCTTAACGTGACAGGTCTTTGTTCCAAAATACCTTGGCTCTTCATTTGTGCAACTTGTCATAAGCAGCTTGTCTCCAATTGAAGAAAAAACTTACGAAGTAATATTTGTGCCATATCACATGACCATGCTCAGTTTCAAGAATTTATGCTCACTTTTGGATTTTCTGAAATTTAAGACCCAGGATTCGAAACAATATCATAACCTGCATCATGCAATAAATTTTCAAGCCGTACATCTGTCCTGTTGTATTTCTTAAGAAAGGATTTGGTCAAACATTTTGCTTAAACCTCCTTTCCGGTTTATAGGGCTCAATTCAAAAATCTCACCAACCAAGGTAGATGGTGAGTGGTGGAACAATTGTTGTAGTTTGCAAAATCACTCAATTAATGCGCTGGTTTTTCTCAAAAATTGTGTTTATGAATGCATTAATTGCAATGCATGCATGCATAAAGTACATGCATTGGTCAATTTTCTCTTAATACTTGCATGTAATGATTTCTTGCACGTTGAAATCCGAACATGTGATGGGGAACAACCAAATTGAGACTTATAAAATGGGAAAACTAAAATTTTGAGATAAGCCCTATAAACCGGAAAGGAGGGAGTAAAAGGATAATCCCTCCGTACTAGTGCATTGCCTGATATATTAACTCAAGTACTAGGCACGAACAAACGGGCTCAATTCTGTGCTCATCCTGGTGTAGTAGTAGTAGTACTAGGCAATGCAGTTGACGGGTGACATTGACGAGCGGCGACCGAGGGAATTGAACCGTGCTCGGCACGGTAGGTAACGTTGTCTAGTTACTAAAGCATCCCTCCGTTGTTCATCGGTAGTCATTATGGACCAGGGACATGAGGGAATTTCGTAGGGCTAGAATTCTGGCCACCAAATATTTCGACTTGAAACCTGAGGCTCGACTGGTTGGGGTTGCCTAATGTGCATACCACGCACGCCACCGAAGGACACGAGCCCATTTTTTTTAGGATCAACATGAGCCAAGGTCTGGATGGTACGCCGTTGGGTCCTACCATTTGAGAATACGAAAGGAACCTTTTAAATTGCCAAACGAGTCTATGTGTATTACAATACCCGAATTTTCCTTGCAAATACTAATCTCAATGTGGTAATTGATTTATGACGAGTCGTTGAATTAGAGTGAATTTGTGATATAGTGATCTCAACGTGGATTTCACATTTCATGGTATCCCTAGTAATTTTTCCAATGCAAATTCAAATTTAAAAGATGAACAATATGGAGGTGAGAACACTTTGTATGTATCAAGCATATGACCACACACACACACACCCAGAGAGACACACACGCACGAACATAACAACAATCCAATAAGTATAGTGCATCTATTTTTCCAACCCATGCATGTATGACACGAGTTCAAAAATACTCCTTCTATTCCTAAATATTAGTCTTTTAGAGAGTTCAACAAGTGACTACATACGGAGCAAAATGAGTGAATCTAGACTCTAAAATATGTCTATATACATCCGTATGTGCCAGTCCATTTGAAGCCTCTAAAAAGACTAATATTTAGGAATGAAGGGAGTAAAATGTAAGACATCCATGGTCCTCAGTTCAATATTTAAAATGAACATGAAACTGAAACATGA
>NW_021288285.1:8139-11386 GCF_002162155.2 Triticum dicoccoides
AAACTTGCAAAATACGTGTAACTCGTGCCGTTACTTGTCTAACCGTGCAAAGTGTTTGTTCAAAAAAACCATCCTACACTGAAATATCCAAACAACACACGGGGGTCCCACTTGTCATTAATCAAATTTGGACCTAAAACTAACAAATCTGAAAGACGAGATTCGAACTGGCAACCTGGACTACAAACCGTAAGTCGATAGCCTGAAAAAACGAACGGTTGTTGGCTTTGTCCCATAACTTGATTTTATACAGTACTTGCGTTGAGTAGAGTAGAGGGAGTGCCTCGTCAACACGTGCATGACCGTTGTCTCACTTACGGGTGGGTCCCAGGGCTATGATCTCAATCTCTCTTCTCTCCATCATCTAACCTTTGCACGGGCACACACGAAGAGCGGCGCTAGCTTGCCGTGGTGTTATTACAACTAAAAAGAAGCTTGGAAAATAGAAGAATTGCCTAGAACAAGAGACGTTGCGGCTGGTCGAGACGGAGCTAACCGTGCCACGTTTGCATGATGAAGCTGTGTGGCTAGTGTGGTGGTTTCGACCGACTGGCTGGGTCCCGAGGTCGAACCATAGGTACTACGTCTGATACAGTATATTTCTACACGCACATTTTTCCTCCGTGCAGAGATGTGGCACACCCTACCGTGCAGTTTCGGGGTCCTCCCGGGTGGTGCACGCATATATTCTTCCTGACGTGGGACGCCCTACCGCACGTTTTCTGGGTCCTCCTCGGTCGTAGCACCGAAGCAAGTAAATGAGTCGTCAAATCACGAAAGACCACCTTTCCCGCCGAGTACATTAGTGAAGCACGGTGGCTACCTAGTTGGGCTAGTTCGATCGATTAGCTAGGCCGCCGCCACATTTGTTTTTTCACCCCTTTTTTATCTACTTGCCGGTAGGTAAATTTAAATATCCACCGCCGAGTTGCTCTGGTGTTTGGGTGCGGCAGGATTTTTAATTTTTTGATTGATGGGAGCGGGCACGACAGGATTTTTAATTTTTTGATTGACGGGAGCAGGCGCGGTAGCAATTAGTCACGATGACTCCGCCTGTAAAAACCCACTGCTCCCTGATGTGAGAAGTCGTCGACTGGTGTTTTACCGTGGTGAAAACCAAAAGATTCCCCGCTCCTCGGCTGGCTCCCTCCGCCTTCCTGTAGATTGCATTGCCTTTCAGCCGTTTCGCCCCCTTTGCTTCCTCCCCCCATTGCTTCTACCTGGTGCCATGGCGGCGTAGCAGATCACGGAGTCCGAGGTGAGGCGCCTGACACAGGAGCTCCATGCCAAGGATGTGGAGTTCAGGGCCAAGGACGTCGAGCTCCATGAGCTCAAGGAGGAGAGGAGTGCCATGCTCCTCCTTAATGTACGGGATTTCACGGTGCTTCAAAAGCGGCAGGCGTCCACCATAAAGATGCTCGAGGCGTCGGCGGCGTTGCTGCAGAAAGCGGGAGATATGATAGGCCGTCAGTGGAGCCGGCTGGAGCGCGAGCAGGCCGATCGTGACGAGGTCCAGGATCGCCTCAGCCACTTGGTGAACCAAGTTTCCACGCACGTGTTGTGGCTGCGCGATGCCTACCGTCGTGCCAGCGCGATGATGCCGGCCATTGGGCTAAACCCGTTCGACCACCCGGTTGACTTCAACGAGCTGCGGCTTCCTGACCTGGTCTCCTTCTTCACCTATATCTCCGAGGAGCTGAGCCGTCTCCGCGCGATGGTGGGGGATGAGCTGGACAAGGAGAGGTTGCGCGCTGCCGTCACCGTTGCCAGGCGAATCCTTTCAGGGCTCCGTCACCAGAATCCATTCGTGCCATTGGACACCGTCTTTGACGAGCTGGCTCCCGTCGATCGGGAGCGGGCTCTGCGGGCGGTTGCACCCTGCATCACCAACGTCGTGCGCCTCGAGAAGCAGAGGGACTTCGGTGGTGTTTAGGCGTCCTCTGCATGGGCATGCCCATGTCTCGGTGCAACATGACTGTTGGATCAAACTCAGACGGTGCAGATCCGTCACTGTAGCACAAAGCGTGTGGGGGTGTTTGGTTGCATTCTCATCTCAATATAGTTGTTTCCTCTTCGTGTATTTTTGTCAACCTACTAGTGTGGACTCATGCACCCTTCATGCACACTGCCAAACACCCAAAAGTGGGTCGAGAAGGGAACTTTTGCTCCCATCCCGTGCACCCTTCATACACCCTATCGAACACTATAGGATGTGCTTCATATGGTTCATGTTTCGTGGAGTACTGTAGCACCGTACTCTCCGTGCGCTGTGGACCTAGTTCTGTTAACATTGATCTCACCGTTCATTCTTGACCGGACAGTCGAAAAAGTGGTACTATGTTACATATAGGAGTAGTTGACATGCGCACAACACTAGCAACAAGATTGTGTAGTACTGACGTATGAACCACTGCACATGCCTAGTAGTAGGAGCACTGTGTATGTTCAAGTGGCTGCCGTGTTTTGCACTCCTCCGTCGTAAGAGTGGAAACGCTTGTTGTAATCATTTTTTTCTTCAGAATGAAAAACAGTGGACATGCTCTACCGTGCGGATCCTCCTCCAGCCGTGCACTAAATTACTCACTTTCGCCGACACCTGGGTCCACCAGCCATTCACTAAATTACTCCGTAGTAGAGTGACGGTAGACTACCCCGATCGAACCGCTGCAGTAATGCCCAATGAGCCATCAAATCACAAAGCCCCCTCCTTTCCAGCAGTAAGTTGGACGGACGAAGCAACCATCATTTCACTCTTCTCTGTCAGCTTCCTCTCTTGAAGAAAACCCCCACTCGCTTTGCTTCTCCCTCATCGTGTTCCTCCTTTCACTCTTCTCTCTCAGCTTCCTCTCTTGGATGGACGCCAGAGCACCGGCCGACGTGATATCTATGGCTCTGGCCAAAACCGTCGAGGCTCATGGTACGAAGAAGCGCAAGCACCCCGCCGATACTACCGCAGACAAGCTCAAAGCCATCACCCTGTCCAATCCCCCTCTCCGGGATCCCTCATTAAGCAAGTCCAGGTAATGTCTCTTGTTGACGATCTTTTTCTCGATCTTGATCATGTTTTTTCATCTAACACGCAGTACTAGTACTGGTAGTATAAACTTTCTGGGTGATCTTGCATGTGATTTTAGTGTGCCAAATGACGGTTCTAAATTCCTCTTTTGACCAAAACATGCGAGAGGTTGACACTGATTTCTTATAGATTACTTTCAACTACTCCCTCTGTCCCAAATTTCTTGTCTTA
>NW_021288286.1:0-2104 GCF_002162155.2 Triticum dicoccoides
TCTCTCTATTCTGCCATGGTCGAGCTTTAAGTCTTAACTTCATACCTTACAACTCAGGCAAGAACTCCTTCTTTGACTGATCCATCTTGAACACCTTCAAGATCACGTCAAGGCATGTGCTCATTTGAAAGTACTATTAAGCGTTTTGATCTATCCTTATAGATCTTGATGCTCAATGTTCAAGTAGCTTAATCCAGGTTTTCCATTGAAAACACTTTCCAAATAACCCTATATGCTTTCCAGAAATTCTACGTCATTTCTGATCATTAATATGTCAACAACATATACTCATCAGAAATTCTATAGTGCTCCCACTCACTTCTTTGGAATTACAAGTTTCTCATAAACTTTGTATACACCCAAAATCTTTGATCATCATCAAAGCATACATTCCAACTCCGAGATGCTCACTCCAGTCCTCAGAAGGATTGCTGGAGCTTTGCATACTTATTAGCATATTTCAGGATAGACAAAACCTTCCGGTTGTATCACATACAACCTTTCCTCAAGAATCGTCGAGGAAACAATGTTTTGACATCCTATCTGCAAGATTTCATAAATAATGCAGTAATTGCTAATATAATTCCAACAGACTCTTAGCATCGCTACGAGTGAGAAAGTCTCATCGTAGTCAACTCCTTGAACTTGTCGAAAAAACATCTTAACGACAAGTCGAGCTTTCTCAATGGTGACACTTACCATCATTGTCTGTCTTCCTTTCAAAATCCATATGTACCTAACAGCCTTACGACCATCAAGTAGTTCTTCCAAAGTCTACACTTTGTTTTCATACATGGATCCTCTCTCGGGTTTTATGGCCTTGAGCCATTTATCGGAATCCGGGCCCACCATCGCTTCTCCATAGCTCGTAGGTTCATTGTTGTCTAGCAACATGACCTTCAAGACAGGATTACGTACCACTCTGAAGTAGTACGCATCCTTGTCATCCTACGAGGTTTGGGAGTGACTTGATCCGAAGTTTCATGATCAATATCATAAGCTTCCACTTCAATTGGTTTAGGTGCCACAGGAACAACTCCCTGGGCCCTGTCACACACTAGTTGAAGAGACGGTTCAATAACCTCATCAAGTCTCCACCATCCTCCCACTCAATTCTTTCGAGAGAAACTTTTTCTCGAGAAAGGACCCGATTCAAGAAACAATCCATATTGCTTTCGGATCTGAATTAGGAGGTATACCCAACCGTTTTGGGTGTCCTATGAAGATGCATTTTATCCGCTTTGGGTTCGAGCTTATCAACCTGAAACTTTTTCATATAAGCGTCGCAGCCCCAAACTTTTAAGAAACGACAACTTAGGTTTCTCTAAACCATAATTCATACGGTGTCATCTCAACGGAATTACGTGGTGCCCTATTTAAAGTGAATGTGGTTGTCTCTAATGCCTAACCCATGAACGATAGTGGTAATTCGATAAGAGACATCATGGTACACACCATATCCAATAGGGTGCAACTATGATGTTCGGACACACCATCACACTATGGTGTTCCAGGCGGTATTAATTGCGAAACAATTTCCACAATGTCTTAATTGTGTGCCAAAACTCGTAACTCGGATATTCATCTCTATGATCATATCATAGACATTTTATCCTCTTGTCACAATGATCTTCTACTTCACTCTGAAATTATTTGAACCATTCAATAATTCAGACTTGTGTTTCATCAAGTAAATATTCTCAACATCTACTCGAATCATCTGTGAAGTAAGAACATAATGATATTCACTGCATGCCTCAGCACTCATTGGACTGCACACATCAAAATGTGTTACTTCCAACAAGTTGCTATCTTGTTCCATCTTACTGAAAACGAGGCTTTTCAGTCATCTTGCCCATGTGGTATGATTTGCATGTCCCAAGTGATTCAAAATCAAGTGAGTCAAAACGGTCCATTTGCATGGAGTTTCTTCATGCATATACACCAATAGACATGGTTCGCATGTCTCAAACTTTTCAAAACGAGTGAGTCCAAAGATCCATCAACATGGAGCTTCTTCATGCGTTTTATACCATTATGACTTACATGGCAGTGCCACAAGTAAGTGGTACTATCATTACTATCTTATATCTTTTGGCATGAA
>NW_021288287.1:0-1396 GCF_002162155.2 Triticum dicoccoides
CCACCAAACATGAAAACAAAATACATGGCAGTGAAGTACACAAGATGGTTGACAAAACACTAGCACTGAGCCATAGGCAAATTCATCCATTAAGAGGTTCAAACAAGCATGGCTAAAACGCAAATGCAAAACAGATTTCAGACTTAGTGAAATTATCACTAGTCTGAAATTTCAGATCACGATGCTCTCTTCGGAGCAGCAAAACAACATGGTACAAAACCTGAACATGACAAGTAAGAACATGGCATGGAGCTACTCAACAAGCTTAACAAAACACCCAAAGTGACCTGGGGCCAAAAGGGTTCACAAAATACTCTACCGAGCTCACGAACATCGCTCGGACACAATCAGTTTTCAGACTTAGTGAAAACTGAGACATGCTGAAATATAACTCACGAAGGCATGTAAACGAGCTCGATGCACTCACTACGGTGCAAGTCATGGAAAGGAAAGCATATAACCAGCAAGAAGGCACAAAGTGCTAGCTACTCATGGCAAGAACGAAGGCATAGCATGCATGGAACGCTAACGGTAGCATCGGCAAAATCGCAAACAAGTTGACGATCTGCCCAGATTAACAACGAAGCAAAAGTTGAGCTCGATTGAGTCAACCTAGAGCACTCCACAAATGCCAACAAAGACATGGATGGATAGAGCATAACATAAATATCAAAACTCCCTTACTGATCATCCTCAAAAGAGGCACGGATCACTAGGAAACAAGCTGGACATATAACATCATGAACTAAAATATCCCAGACTTAGTGAAAATCACTAAGTCCCTGAAATCTGCATTCTCAGGTACCTCTCTTCGCAAGCTTGCACAAGACAACACACACATCCTAAAAATGCATGGGTGGCACCTCTGGAAATAAGACAAAATTCTTAACAACTCATCCCAAAGGGGCACAGGCATATCATGCACGAATTAAACATAGCAAAAATGACAAAAGTGCATGATGAACTAACGGATCTGCAATTTAACTCACGAAGCCTCCTTCTAACAGCATTTTGGGCGTCAAGATGACCTCAAATGCAAATGATGCAATGGAACGAAATGATGTACATGTCGAGACGAAGAATTTGATATATCATACGCCCAAAACGGAGCTACGGTTGCGAAGATACAAGCAGTCAAAGTTTGCATAAAAAACTAGGGTTTCGGGGGAGAGAAGTCAACCGAATCCAAAACTGGATCTGGATCTGGCGGCACGGATCCCGAGGTGGCGCCGGAGTTCACTGTTCGCCGGAGAGGAAGGGACGCCGGGCTCCGGGAGGTCGCCGGAGAGGGGGCCGGGCGTGGAGGAGGCGGTGGCCGGCGACGAGACGGCGAGGGGCGGCGCGGCCGGGGTCGCCGGGCGGCGAGGGGAAGAGGCGGCGAGGCGACGCGAAGGCG
>NW_021288288.1:0-1312 GCF_002162155.2 Triticum dicoccoides
TAGCCTAGTGGCGTTCCAGTCCAATTCGGCGCGCGCCGCTCCGTCGCTGACGTCTGAAGTGCTTCGGCTGATACCACGACGTCGGGATACCCATAACTACTCCCACGTAGATGGTTAGTGCGTATAGGCTCGTAGCCAGACTCAGATCAAATACCAAGATCTCGTTAAGCGTGTTAAGTGTCCGCGAACGCCGAACAGGGCCAGGCCCACCTCTCTCCTAGGCGGTCTCAACCTGCCCTGTCGCTCCGCCACAAAAGATCCACACAGAGGGCCGTCGGGACAAAGGTCCTTTCAGCCCCCAATCCGTGAATCACTCGTGGGTACTCTTCGAGCTGACCCGACTTTAGTCACCATCTGTATAGTATGTATGTATAGTATATACCCGTGATCACCTCCCAGGTGATCACGGCCCGATAGTATAGCAAGGCAGACTGACAAGAATGTAGGACCGATGATGGTAAACTAGCATCCTATACTAAGCATTTAGGATTGCAGGTAAGGTATCAACAATGACAGGCTATGCATCAGAATAGGATCAACGGAAAGCAGTAACATGCTACACTACTCTAATGCAAGCAGTATAGAGAAGAATAGGCGATATCTGGTGATCAAGGGGGGGGGCTTGCCTGGTTGCTCTGGCAAGAGAGAGGGGTCGTCAACTCCGTAGTCGAACTGGGCAGCAGCAGCGTCGGTCTCGTAGTCTACCGGAGAGAAGAGGGGAAGAAACAATGAATACCAAGTAAACAGATGCATATCGATGCATGACATGTCAAGAAGCGATGCTAGGCGTGCCCTAACGTGGTATGAGGTGGTACTGGTTAAGGGGGGAATCATCCGGGAAAGTATTCCCGGTGTTTCGCGTTTTCGGACAGATGAACCGGAGGGGGAAAGTTGCGTGTTTGGTATGTTAGAGGTGTGTGGTGGACGAACGGGCTGCGTATCCGGGTTCGTCTCGTCGTTCTGAGCAACTTTCGTGTTGAAAATATTTTAATCCGAGTTACGGATTAAAAGATATGATTTTCTAAAGATTATATTAATTTCTGGAATTTAATTAATTAATTATTTAATTTGAAAATGAATTTATGACGTCAGCATGATGTCATGCTGACGTCAGCAGTCAACAGGGTTGACTTGGTCAACCCTGACATGTGGGTCCCGTTCGTCATACCCTGTTAACTAATTATCTTAGTTAAGTTTAATTAATAGTAGTTAATTAGGTTAATTAGTCATTAGGTTTAATTTATCAGGACTAATTAAATTAATTATTTACTTAATTAATTAATCATTTTTATTTATTATTATATATTTTTTT
>NW_021288289.1:0-453 GCF_002162155.2 Triticum dicoccoides
CCGGCAGACCCGAATGATGGTGATTGCACATGTGGTATGTGCTGGCCTGCATGAAATGACACCAAACTTTGGCACCATGTGAGGATGCCCAATGTAGGCCCCCATGCAACATGTGAGCCATTCCTGACACCGAACGAACGTTGCGTCACGTCCGGGCAGCGTTTCGGGTTCTTTTCGCCGGCAAAATCCTAGTAAATGCATCGAGTGTCGGAAATCGATGAGAATTGGCATGCATGATGTCCATGGTCATCCCATCGAGTGCCGCCTCAATTCCTGCGCAAGACCCAGGTAACATAGTCATCGACGATCTGATTGTGGACATCACAAAAAATAAATCTGCCGACGACGATTTCCTTCGGAGAGTTGTCCTCGTGTTGCTTGGAACAGATCTTGCTCCCATGTCGAGCAAGACTGTACCAAAGCAATATTACGCATTGGTGGAGGATGTGAAGC
>NW_021288290.1:0-1538 GCF_002162155.2 Triticum dicoccoides
GTAAGGTCTTATTGCAATTGATGCAGCTCTTCTTTATTACTTCTTTACCTTACTGCCTGGACTAGTGCTCAGTTTTCAAGTCCAGAGCAACCTTAGTGACAGACTTGCATCTAAAATGTTCCATCGTTGCTCAGTATGAAGTTTAACATAACTTCTTACCTTTTTGTGTATTTATTATTCTACAGATGAATTAAGGGGACTTGAATGGGAACCACGTTATGCAATAATCTCTGGAATTTGCAAGGGTCTGTGTTATCTTCACGAGGAATTTTTTTTATTCATATGGATCTTAAACCGCCAAATATATTACTTGATGATCATATGGTTCCAAAAATTACTGATTTTGGGTTGTCAAGATCAAATGAAATGTCGCATACTACGGGTCAACGTTTTGGAACACCGTAAGCTACAAGGACCATTATTTACAGTTTCTATCATTACAGCCCCACATTTACTTTGTGTCATAATGCATCACACTATTGTATTTTATTGCAGAGGATATCTCGCTCCAGAATACGAGAAAGATGGCAAAACTTCATTCAAGTGTGACATATACAGTTTGGGTGTCATAATCACAGAATTGGTAACGGGGTGTAAGAGCGTCCCTCACAAAAATAATTGAAGTGATATCTCTCACTTTTTAGAACAGCAAGAATGTTTTGCCTGCATCTTTTGTTCATGCTTTAATTTGCATAGTATAGTACTGAATGGCATATATCTACTTTAAACAACATCTTTTTTTTTTCATACATATCACACGTGTGTGGATGGATGGATTAGTTTAAGGCGCTGTGGCGAACACACACTATGCGTCTAATGTCTGGCCTTGAACTAGAAAATGGTACTGTAAGATTCTGGGATTATCATAAATAATTAGCCTTTTGTTAAATGTAGGTACTTCGAAGGTGGAGACACAGGTGGAATAAACCACCGACGTTACTACAATACCGGCAAGTAACTAGATGCATTGAAATATCGGTACGCTGCAGGCAACAAGAATCAGGACATAGACCTTCCATATTGGAGATAATAAACATTCTGGGTGAATCTGAAAGTATGGATGGGCACACTGGCCAGGTAAGCTATAGCTAGTTTAAGATACCTTGTAATCAAAACTGTGGAAAGGAATGCATCATTTGAAATCAAAGGAGATAACAGTGTTATTGAGATCAGAGAGCTAATGAAGTGTGGGATAGTCAACTATTCAACTCTCAGGCTGTGTTAATTTTGTTCTAGATTAAAATACATTGGTTAGCTAATCCTAACCCTGCTAGGTTAGCATAATCCCAAATTTGCGTCTGACAACTGTCCTAGTAGCCTAAATTATACATATTTTCCAAAAAAAGTGTAATTTCCGATTACGCATCTCTCTCTTTTCTCGCAGGAAAGCGCCTATCTGGACGATGACATGCTTCGTATTGAGCCGCTCGAGCTTAAGCTTAACGAGGAGATGTCATGGTCAGTTAAGCTATCCAACAAGACAAAGGCCTCTTTTGCCTTCAAAATTGAAAGACCAAGCCAGCAGTACACCATATGGC
>NW_021288290.1:3801-4424 GCF_002162155.2 Triticum dicoccoides
TGGTCTCATGTTAAGACACAAGAAGCAAAACACCACATTCAAATTATTGCAGCTAGGATGTGCAGCTGTGACATTTTTTTTAATACCTTCGCTTGAGATTTCTGTCATGTTTATACCGTGTACATGCTTCCCTTTGCTTTTGGGGTTTGGCGGAGCACCCCCTCTTGTTCCAAGTTTGATAAAACTTTTGGCTGCAGTCTGATAAAACTTGTTGCTGCACTGCAGCCAGGATAGTATAACTTGTTCCGTCAACACTAGGATACAAGTGACAATAGAGAATGTTAAAAGCACCAAAAACACTATGTATGTATTTATTGACTTGTTGTATACTAGCTACTACTCCCTCCCTTCCTAAATATAAGTCTTTTTAGACATTCTACTATGGACTACATACGGATGTATATAGACATATTTTAAAGTGTAGATTCACTCATTTTACTGGGTATGTAGTCGATAGTAGAATCTCTAGAAAGACTTATATTTTCACCTCTTTTGGGCCATCTATACCGAAAACACACAAAAGCAAGAGGGTACGTTCGATTTCGTCCTGCAACCACACTGAAGATGTAGCTGTTCCTTGAAGATGCGGGTCTGCTCCTTCCACACAACCGTCCATGTAGGCA
>NW_021288290.1:5999-42118 GCF_002162155.2 Triticum dicoccoides
TCCAGATGATTTTTTCATAACTAAATCACAAATAAAGGTAGATTGCAAATAGTGTGCAGTATGGGAGGCAGGTGTCCGGATGATTTTTTTTCATAAATGTAGATAGATTGCGTACAATCTTTTTTGCTATGTGTTACTACTTTAGAAATGAATGAGTTTGCAATGATCAAACTGTGTATCTGTGTGCAAATAGAGCTAGTTTGAATGATCATGGCAAATTTACAGGAGAACCAACGCAACATAAAACTGCAAGCATCTGCCTGATAAGGGACCTAAATCATGCGACGGATTCATATGCCGCACAAGGGACCTTATGCAGAAGTGCGAGTGATAGTTTGATTATTGTTACAGTAAGCAGGCCATAGCATACAAATCACACACCACAACATTACACAGGAAGAACATGCATGTAAGCAGCATGCACACGCATGGTGCTCTTCATTTATTTCTCTATCATTCTCAAAGCTTTTAATCCATCTCAATACATGAACTGGCACAGGTTTTTTTTTCGAAAAGGGGGAAAAACCCCGGCCTCTGCATCAGCACGATGCATACGGCCCTCTTATTAATAACATAAAGTAGTGCCAACATGGTTCCAAAGGTCGTAGGTGTATGTGTGCAGAACACAATATGAAAACAAAAACTAAAGGATGCCAAAATAAAATCAATACATTGATAGATTGATGTAGTGTCGAGACAGAGCTAATACCTACTCCCTCCGTCCCAAAATAAGTCTCGCTTATTTAGTACAAAGTCTCCCTCTGTCCCAGACACTTATTTTGGGACAGAGGGATTAATTAGTACTAGCTCATAGTAACTTGCTCAATGTGTTGTATGAAATCAATGCATGCACACTCGCTCGTTCTTGATGCCTCATCATCAGCACACATGTAGAGTGACGCCGGATACATTCATCATGGACGAGGGACATTGCCATCAGGCCTGAAGGTACTCTAGTCCTTTTGAGTAAGGAATTGTAGCATGGGAAGGCAATCCCTTCGATTGATTTCCCTCCAGGAATTACTTGAATTGATGATAGCGTGCAGAAGCAGCGCCCATATGAAGGTACAGTGATGAGCTCGCCAATTGCCACCGCCCCGCTCGGCTTCAATGTTGCCCTTCACATAAGGCCGGGAACTAAAGGAAGGATGCCGCCATATGATGAAACCGCAAGGGGGATACGATCCCTATATTAAGACTGTGGCTTTGTTGCTTCACACCTTCGTGTGCCTTTTCTTTCTTTATCTTCCTTTATCTTCTAGGCTCTTGTCTTCTAGTGGGAGACATCAGAGGTCATACAACGCACGGCTGCCTGAAACACAACTCAGAAGGTCAGCTAAATTTCTTGAATAGCTATAGCATCAAAACAAAATTTGTAAAAAAAAGAGAGAGAGAGAGAGGAGAAAACCTTCCGGCAGACAATGTTTTGCAAAAAAAAAAAATGGGAGCCTAAAACATTTATAACTAATCTAACAGGAGTATTATGCATGAATATCATGAAAATGAGTTACCAACTTTTCTGAACAGCTAGGTATAGTAGGAAAGCTCATAATCTGGTTGTGATTACAATGAATTCACGAATATGTACAGATTTAGTTAACAAACGCTCCCACATCCACACAGGAAATGGAATTGGCTTTGACCTGATTCCAAATAGCAATTACTACTTCAGATCCCCCCTAAGTTAGCAGATATCATGTTCTGGTGAACCTGATGGTGTAAACACGATTAACTCTTCTAAAGATGAAACTTCACCATAACATTACTTTCCGAAGATAAGTATCCTGCCTGACGGACGATTTCTTGTCTTTTGCTTTCCAGTGGTGTTGTTGTTAGGAAGGCCAATCAGGATAATGTTGTTAGATTTTACTAGCATGTTGTTAACTGCAGCAATTAACAGGACAATGCTGTTAACTGCAGCGAGGGGCTGCTGTTAGATTTTACCGGCATGCTGAAGCATGACTTTTCTTTACGATAAAGGTCCCCCCCCCACACACACACTTTATTAGATTATAAAGCAACCATCCGATACAACGAGCTTGCTGAGGCCGCAGCTCACTCAAAGCCCAAAAGAAAAAGAGAGAAAAGGAGAAAGAGAAACAAATGCCGACAACGGCAGATCGACGAAACAAAGATGGCCGGCGACCGGTGGAAGGTCCGGCGGCGCCCGCAGGCACCACCGCGTCGATGACGGACGAGCCACCAGGGATATCTCCCAACCGAAACAACCACCACCACCCCGGACGATCTGAAGTGCTCCACCAGAACTGCCGCCCACCAACATGTGCCACCACGGTCACCGAACCATCATCGTCGTCTCTCTGAGCCACCGACACGAGACCTGGAGGAGGAACGAGGAGCCAACGGGCTCGGTGGCATCCGCATGCAACTCAGCCGACGGGAGGGGACTACCACCACCGTCGCCGCGGAGCCGACCGGACACGACGACAGGAGCTTACCAGGCCAGCACAGGCCGGGCCGGACCCCAAAGGATCCGGACAACCCCTGCCGCCATGATGCGACACATCGGCCGACGAAGCCGCCACCACCTGCAGCCCCCGTCGCCGCGCCACCTCTACTAGGGAGCCGCGCCGCTGCACGCCAGAGCGTCGGCCTTCCCCAACCCTACCGGGGCCCAGAAGGGCCCAGATCTGGGCGGAGCGGAGGCCGGCGGCCAGCCGCACCACTACGCACCCCGCGACCAACAGCCGCGCCGCCGCATCAGGGTCGCCCACGACCTGCGGACCCCGCCGCCAAGCCGCACCATCACCAGCCGAGGAGCACGGCTGCCAGCCACCATCTCCCGAGCAGGGGAGGCCGCGCGCAGGGACAAGCAGACCCGCCGCCGCCGGCACCACGCGGGCAAGGCCCGGCGGCGCGCATTGCGGCGGCGGGAGGGGGGAGGAGCTAGGGGGGCACGCTGGAGAGGAATGGGGAAGGGGCCCCGGTCGCCTCGCTCGGGGAGGCGACGCGGGGGTACAGGGGAGGGGGGAAAGGGGGGAGCGAGGGCTGGGGGCAAGAACGAGGGCTGGAGGCGGCAGTTACCCGCGGCGGGGGATCGAGCCGGCGGCGGCGCAGGCGGAACCCTAGCGGAGCACTCAGCAGATTCTCGCTTGACTTCTCTTTTCAAGTCTTGAACTGTGTACAGTAATAAGGATACAAGTATATATAACCTGAACTACTTTAATACTCTTCCTCATGCAAGTTTTATTATTATTCATGGCCTTTACAAGGGAATGGTAGCCTCATACATAAGTAGGTCAACTAACGGGATGACATGACAGACAACAAAGCAAACTAGCCAGATTTATCCTTTCCTTTATATCCCAGCGACAACAAAGCAAACCACGAAGCAAGCAAAGAATCTGATGATGGATGTGCAGAAGCAAAGAATTCACAGCTTTTGCTTTCGTGAGGGAAAGCAAAGAGAAAAGCAAAGCAAACAAAAGGAAAGCATCTAATGTGTATGGATATGCATGGGCCATTTCTCATACTAGCTACCTAAGATTATACAGTATTAATTTGCCACCATGCGAGTGTGTGCAACTTTCAGTTTGTTTGCGTAGCGTATCAAGGCTTGTACCACTGCAGCAATTAACCAAGGTAACGACACCAATCCTCTGTATATGCATATATGCACATTGATTAATTGCTTCTCCAAGTTTATAGCTTCCTTTGAACAAAGCATCATGTTATAATTTCTCCAAACGATTGTCTCAATCTCTTGTGTTTTAGGAAAGAAAGGAAATTGGATCTGAAGAATGCTGCAGACCAATCTATGGGCTAGAGATTCAAAACGGAACTGCTGACATTCAAAGGATTGGTTCGTCATGCCGGAGGTACATAGTCCATCACGCATGCACCTCGATCTTCAGTGGTTAATGCTGCAGATATTGGCTTACTTTGCTTGTTTACCTAGTGAGCTCAACCGACCAGGATATTCATTAGTTGTATTCCTTCGTAGGAACCTTTTCACTTTCAGTTATGAGTTTGAGACGAAAGAGTTAAAAATAAGGCTAAATTGTTGACTGAACATTGCAGAAGATAGAGATCCAAGCAAAAAAACATCGATGCTGCAGCAGGAGAGACAATTGGCATTTTAGAGGATACAAGCAAAGGAAATGTGATCTTCGTCCGTGGTTGGGATGGAGTTGGGGCATCAGCGGCATTCAAGGCAGTAGCGCAACGCCTGAAATCCTCAAAATCAAAGTTTGACAGGGTTATTCATGTGGATTGCTCGTTGTGGAAAAGCATGAGGTCCCTGCAGAAGGCAATCGCGGAGGAAGTGGAGCTTCCGCCATCGGTGATGGCCATCTTAGATCAGTGGGACGAGGAGGATGATTTCAGTGGGATAGTCGAAGGCTATCGAGGGGTGATACCAGATATCAGAACAGAAATCTTCAGAAAGCTTGCTAGCAGTATATTTGTGGTGATATTTCACAATGGAAGTGACAAATACATTGATCTCTATGAGTGTGGTGTCCCAGCAATATCATTTTTGAGTATTATAAGGTGTTGTGGACCTGGCACGGGAGGTTTCAATCCAAATACATAAATTTCAAGGAACGGGAAAGGATGGAGCTGCATACTGATGTTGTTGTCAATTATTCTCATGATGATTGCATCTGTGATGTGTTAGGAATGAGCAACTAGTATTCCCTGAGGGCCAAAGGCCATTACATATACATGTGTGTGAAAGTGCAGAAAAGCCCCTTATACAATGGGGATGTACACAATGAACTATACACATCTAACACCCCCCCCCTCAAACTCAGGGTGGATCAACAACACTGACTTTGGAGAGGAAAAACCCATGCTGCGCTCGAGTCTGTGCCTTCGTGAAGAAGTCAGCCAACTGTAACTCAGAGGGCACATAGTGAAGAGCGAGAGTCTGATCCTGCACAGCAGCACGCACAAAGTGGGCATCCACACCGATGTGCTTGGTGAGCTCATGCTTCATCGGGTCACGCGCAATACTGATAGCACCGGTACTGTCGGACAGTAGAGGAGTGGAGGTAGGAGCAGACACACCAAAGTCCTCAAGTAACCACCGTAACCAGATCACCTCAGCCGTCAACATAGCCATGGCTCGCAACTCAGCCTCTTTACTCGAGCGAGAAACTGCAGTCTGCTTCTTTGTCTTCCAGGCAATAAGAGAGCCACCAAGAAAGACACAATAAGCAGACAGCGAGCGTCGATCCGAGGGATCACTAGCCCAGGTAGCATCAGAGTAGGCCTGGAGCTCAAGAGAGCTGGAGCGGGGAAAGAAAAGGCGCTGAGAGATCGTGCCACGAAGATATCGTAGAACACGGAGGAGATGACTATAGTGGACAGCGGTGGGGCCTGAAACAAACTGACTTAGGATGTGGACAGGATAGGAGATGTCAGGACGCGTAACAGCAAGATAGACAAGACTGCCAACAAGATGACGATAGCGAGTGGGATTAGGAAGAGGGTCACCATCGGTGGCACGAAACTGAAGTTGAGCTCCATAGGAGTCACAACCGTGCGCTCATCACCGAGAGCAGCGCGAGCAAGAAGATCCTGAATATATTGTTCTTGGGAGATGTAGAAGCCATCAGAGGTCGAGGAGATCTCAATCCCAGGAAAATAGCGAAGTGGACCAAGATCAGTCATAAGAAACTGGTCGCGAAGGCGAGCCTTAACAAAGGCGATGTAGTCAGTGTCGTCACCAGTGATGATCATGTCATCAACATAGAGAAGGAGAAGAGTCCGACCACGAGGAGACGTGTGAACAAACAGCGCGGGATCATGGTCACTGGGCAAGAAACCAGCGGCGGTCACCACAGAGGCGAAGCGCTCAAACCAGGCACGAGGGGCCTGTTTGAGACCATATAGAGAGCGGCGAAGTCTACAGACCATACCATCCGGAGCATAGTACCCCTGTGGTGGCTGCATATAAACCTCCTCACGCAACTCGCCATTGAGAAAAGCATTCTGAACATCAAGTTGAGAGATAGACCACTGATGAACAGAAGCTACAGCAAGAAGAGTGCGAATAGTGGTCATGTGGGCCACAGGAGCGAATTTCTCATCATAATCGCGTCCCTGCTCCTGTTGGAAACCACGGGCTACAAGACGAGCTTTGTAGCGCTCAAGAGAACCATCGGAGCGAGTCTCAACCTTGTAGACCCACTTGCAGGTGATGGGACGAACGCCGGAAGGGAGAGGAACCAGATCCCAAGTGCCAGAGCGCTCAAGGGCAGCAAGCTCTTCGGCCATCGCAAGCTGCCACTCAGGCTGAGTCATGGCAGTCCGATAGGAAGTGGGCTCAGCAATGGCAGAGAGACCATACCGATCAGGGGAGTAGCGATCAGGTGGGGGGCAAGGCGGAGCACGGAGATTATGAACCGGGGGAGATGTGGAGGGAGGAGCACCAGAGGTGGAAGGCTCATCAGGGGATACATCCTCAGTATGAGGGCAACGAGTATAGTGGAGAGGAAACGGTGAGAGAGGGCGATGGACTGAAGATGATGCTGGAGAGGTGGAGGAGGAGGATGGAGAGGATGGGGTCGGTGGTGAGGGAGAGGGGAGGAGAGGTGCCAGAGGAAGAGGTGACACAGGAGGCACGTAGCGGGGTGTATCGGGAAGGAGAAGGAAAGCAAGGTCATCGACAGAGAAGCTCGAGGAAGAAGAACGTGGGTAGTAGGAACGAGACTCATCAAAGGTCACATCACGTGAGATGTGCAAGCGACGACCTACAGGATCCCAACATCGATAGCCCTTGTGCTCATCGCTGTAGCCAAGGAAGACACACTCAACCGACTGAGCAGTCAGTTTGGTGCGTTCTCGGGGGGCAAGAAGAACATAGCACACACATCCAAACATACGAAGAGCTGAGTAGTCGGGAGAGCGACCAGTGAGACACTCCATAGGAATACCACCCTGAAGAGCAGTCGATGGCTGAATGTTGATGAGATAGGTGGATGCCGAAATAGCCTCAGCCCAAAAATGGGGTGGAAGGGAAGCAGCAATCATTAGCGCACGAGCCGTCTCAAGCAAATGACGATGCTTGCGTTCGGCAACACCATTCTGAACATGAGCCCCAGGACATGAGAACTGGGCAAGAGTACCCTGTTCCGCTAGAAAACCATGCAACAGCTGAGAGATATACTCCCCAGCAGAGTCAGCACGAAAAGTATGAATGGACGTGGCAAACTGGGTGTGAACCATGGCAGCAAAACGTTTGTATATAAAGAGAACCTCGCTACGAGATTTCATGAAGTAGAGCCAAGTGTAGCGAGAGAAATCATTAATAAACAAAACATAGTAGCGATGACCACCTTTCGAATCAAAGGGAGCAGGACCCCAGACATCAGAATGAACTAAGTCAAACGGATGCTGAGATACTGACTCACTAGTAGGATAAGGTAACTGAGTCTATTTGCCAAGTCTGCAACCATTACAATGTAAGGAGACATCTCCAGATACAGACCCTAAGAGGCCCTGACGCACTAAGGAAGATAAACGAGAGCCACAGATGTGACCAAGTCGATGATGCCACTGCTGGAAGGACGCAGACGAAGAGGCAGCAAGAGCATGGGAGCTGGCAGAGGTGGTGGCAGCGGAAGGAACACAAAGCCAGTCAACCTCCCAAAGGCCATCTGACTCACGGCGTCGGGGGCCAGCACCAACCAAAGCTTTGGTGCGATGATCCTGAATGGAGCAAGAGTCGGTGTCAAGAATGACACGACAACCAGAATCAGTAAGTTGGGCAGCAGACAAAAGATTCATGGTAAGGCGAGGAACATGTGAAACACTCGAAACAGAAAAAGATGGAGTGGAAAGAATACCATGACTAGCAACAGGAAGAGGTGTGCCATCGGCGGTAAGAACATTGACAGGCAAATCAAGAGGTTGGAGAGAAGACAACATAGAAGAATCAAAAGACAAGTGGAAGGAGGCTCCAGAATCCAAAACCCACGAAGATGTACCTGACTGTGTAGATGCCTGCGGTGGTGGAGAAGGGGCTGCAGTCATAGCAGCAGCTGAACCAGTCGACGTAGAGCCTGAGAAAGCAAGGAGGCGCTTGAGGCAAACAATGTCCTGGTCAGTGAGTGACGGAGTCGAGGAAGACACGGGAGTCCCGCTGGAGGAGGAGCGCCTCTGATCTCGCTTCTTCTGGCGACAGTCAGACTCTGGGTGACCTGACCGGGAGCAGTAACCACAGACAGTGTCACGGCGCGACGTGCCCTTCTCAGCATAAGGAGGACGGCTCACCCCCCTGGAGGAGTATGCAGGAGCGGCGGAGCAGTGAGGCGAGCAGACGCCACAGGGGCACGAGCAGCCAATACTGACGGAAACAGAAGCAACCCAGCAGAGCAAAGGTGGGTCTCCTCAGCACGAAGCTCAGCAAGTATCTCTGAGATAGGAACACGACCACGAGCAAGCAAGTGAGCACGTTGAGGCTCAAACTCCGACCGGAGACGAGATAAGAACTCATGGACCCGCTGAAACTCCAGATCAGACCGAGTAGTCTGACAGCAACGACAGGTTCCACAAACAACTGTCCAAAGAGATTCAAGCTGGCGCCAGATGGCAGAGCACTGTGAATAGAACTCATCAACAGAGGAATCACCTTGCTGGAGTGCGTGCTCCTGGCGCACCATAGATAGGTAGAGAGCATCACCAGAGGGCTGATAGCGCTGACAGAGATAAGACCACATCGCTGCAACTGTGCCAAGTCCCATGAACTCGGAAGCAAACTGAGGGAGGACACTCGCGGTGAGCACAGCAGCGGGAGGGCCGGAAGGAGGCGGGAGCGAAAAACCCGAGCTAGATCTCGCAGAGCGCTCTGCTGCCAGGAGTCAACGACGGGGCCAAAAAAACAAGCAAAGGCGCTCCCTCTCGCGCGCCTGTAGACGAGGCAGATCGAGCAGAGCGCTCGATGCGGGGCGGAATCGGCGAGACGGCGACCGGTCAGAGGAGGACGCGGCCCGGCGCACGAAGTGGAGGCCCTGCCCGACGCTGGGGAGCCCCGACCTCAGCGGGATCTGGCGCGACACGGGGTGGAATCAACGAGGCGGCGACCGGCCAGAGGAGGACGCGACCCGGCGCGCGAAGTGGAGGTCCTTCCCGACGCTGGGGAGCCCCGACCTCAGCGGGATCTGGCGAGGAGTGCCCGATCCACGGCGCAGCAGAGCATGCGCGAGTGGAGAGGAGGGAGCAACGCGGGCGTAGCAGAGCAGGCGCGAGCAGAGGGGAACCCGCGCAAGCGGGGAGCAGCGCGGGAAGAGGCCGGATATGAGGGAGAGGGAGGCCGGCGACGGGGGAGCGGGGCACGGAGCTGCGAGCGTGCGGGAGTGGGAGATGAACCTAAGCATCTGATACCATGTTAGGAATGAGCAACTAGTATTTCCTGAGGGCCAAAGGCCATTACATATACATGTGTGTGAAAGTGCAGAAAAGCCCCTTATACAATGGGGATGTACACAATGAACTATACACATCTAACATGATGAAGCATTATTGGAAGAGGCCAAAGAGGTTGTCACTTATATGGGTATTCCAGAGCCTTACATGAACCATATGATTGTTGACAAGTGCTTCCAGTACACCTATGCACTGGGATCTGTCAGTTGGTTCGGTTGGGGGTACTGGGAGAACCATGTTTTTAACTACTTTGTATGCGATGGGATTATACAAGGGCAAGGCGATAGGTCAGCATGGGGAGTAGCCGATGCTCTACGGAGCAACATGTCAGTGGAACTTCGTTTCCACACTAATGATGACGTTTTTCGCTACCTGCAGTGCAGGCTTCTTGACCGCTTGCTATTCGTGAACACAAGAAAGGACTGGTGCCTGATGAGATTGGCATGGATCTTTCTGAGGTCACATCATGCTTCATCTTACCAAAGGACTACGTCGATTACCAGATCGCAACATTACCAGATGGCATATTCCAACATTCACACAGCAGCAAGCTGCATGCGTTACATCTCTCTTGCTGCGGATTCAGTTTTCAATCGCCTCCCTTCCTGTGTTGCAGCTAGCTAAGGCTCCTCCAGCTGAACAACTGCAGAAATATCACATCTAATAAGCATCCAAGCCACAACGAAGACATTTCATGCTTCCAGAAGCTATGGGTGTTGCACCTTTGTTGCTAGAAACATTCTTGCTAGAAACCCATAGCAGCCACGTAAAACATGCAAACAACAATTAGAGGACGTCTAACTTGTTTTTGCAGGGTATGCTATGTGATGTGATATGGCCAAGACGAATGTGATGAATGATATGTGATGTATGAGATTGATCATGTTCTTGTAATAGGAATCACGACTTGCATGTCGATGAGTATGACAACGGCAGGAGCCATAGGAGTTGTCTTAATTTATTGTATGACCTGCGTGTCATTAAACAACGCCATGTAATTAATTTACTTTATTGCTAACCGGTAGCCATAGTAGTAGAAGTAATAGTTGGCGAGACAACTTCATGAAGACACGATGATGGAGATCATGATGATGGAGATCATGGTGTCATGCCGGTGACGATGATGATCATGGAGCCCCGAAGATGGAGATCAATGGAGCTATATGATATTGGCCATATCATGTCACTACTATATAATTGCATGTGATGTTTATTATGTTTATGCATCTTGTTTACTTAGAATGACGGTAGTAAATAAGATGATCCCTTACAACAATTTCAAGAAGTGTTCTCCCCTAACTGTGCACCATTGCTAAAGTTCGTCGTTTCGAAGCACCACGTGATGATCGGGTGTGATAGATCCTTACGTTCACATACAACGGGTGTAACACAGTTTTACACATGCAAAACACTTAGGGTTAACTTGACGAGCCTAGCATGTACAGACATGGCCTGGGAACACAGAGACCGAAAGGTCGAGCATGAGTCGTATAGTAGATACGATCAACATGAAGATGTTCACCGATGATAACTAGTCCGTCTCACGTGATGATCGGACATGGCCTAGTTGACTCGGATCATGTAATCACTTAGATGACTAGAGGGATGTCTATCTGAGTGGGAGTTCATAAGATAAACTTAATTATCCTGAACATAGTCAAAAGATCTTTGCAAATTATGTCGTAAGCTCACGCTATAGTTCCACTGTTTAGATATGTTCCTAGAGAAAATATAGTTGAAAGTTGACAGTAGCGATTATGCGGACAGTAGAAAGCTTATGTCCTTAATGCACCGCTCAGTGTGCTGAACCCCAAACGGCGTTTGTGGATGTTGCGAACACTGGACATACACGTTTTGATAACTACATGATAGTTCAGTTAAACGGTTTAGAGTTGAGGCACCAAAGACGTTTTCGAAACGTCGTGGAACATATGAGATGTTTTCGAGGGCTGAAATTGGGATTTCAGGCTCGTGCCCACGTCAAGAGGTATAAGACCTCCGACAATTTTCTTAGCCTGCAAACTAAGGGAGAAAAGCTCAATCGTTGAGCTTGTGCTCAGATTGTCTGAGTGCAACAATCACTTGAATCGAGTGGGAGTTGATCTTCCAGATGAGATAGTGATGTTTCTCCAAAGTCATTGCCACCAAGCTGCTAGAGCTTCATGATGAACTATAACATATCAGGGATAGATATGATGATCCTTGAGGTATTCGCGATGTTTGACACCGCGAAAGTAGAAATCAAGAAGGAGCATCAATTGTTGATGGTTGGTGAAACCACTAGTTTCAAGAAGGGCAAGGGCAAGAAGGGATACTTCATGAAACGGCAAATCAGCTGCTGCTCTAGTGAAGAAACCCAAGGTTGAACCCAAACCCGAGACTAAGTGCTTCTGTAATAAGGGGAACAACCACTGGAGCAGAATTACCCTAGATACTTGGTAGATGAGAAGGCTGACAAGGTCGATAGAAGTATATTGGATATACATTATGTTAATGTGTACTTTACTAGTACTCCTAGTAGCACCAGGGTATTAAGATACCGGTTCGGTTGCTAAGTGTTAGCAACTCGAAATAAAAGAGCTACGGAATAAACGGAGACTAGCTAAAGGTGAGCTGACAATATGTGTTGGAAGTGTTTCCAAGTTTGATGTGATCAAACATCGCACGCTCCCTCTACCATCAAGATTAGTATTAAACCTGAATAATTGTCATTTGGTGTTTGCGTTGAGCATAGACATGATTGGATTATGTCTATCGCAATACGGTTATTCATTTAAGGAGAATAATGGTTACTCTATTTATTTGAATAATACCTTCAATGGTCTTGCACCTAAAGGAATGGTTTATTGAATCTCGATCGTAGTGATACACATTTTCATGCCAAAAGATATAAGATAGTAATGATAGTACCACTCACTTGTGGCACTGCCATGTAAGTCATATTGGTATAAAATGCATGAAGAAGCTCCATGCTGATGGATCTTTGGACTCACTCGTTTTTGAAAAGTTTGAGACATGCGAACCATGTGTATTGGTGTATACGCATGAAGAAACTCCATGCAGATGGATCATTTGGACTCACATGATTTTGAATCACTTGAGATATGCAAATTATACCACATGGGCAAGATGACTAAAAAAGCCTCGATTTCAGTAAGATGGAACAAGATAGCAACTTGTTGGAAGTAACACATTTTGATGTGTGCAGTCCAATGAGTGCTGAGGCACGCAGTGGATATCGTTATGTTCTTACTTCACGGATGATTTGAGTAGATACTGAGTATATTTACTTGATGAAACGCAAGTCTGAATTATTGAATGGTTCAAGTAATTTCAGAGTGAAGTTGAAGATCGTCGTGACAAGAGGATAAAATGTCTATGATATGATCATAGAGATGAGTATCTGAGTTATCAGCTTTGGCACGTAATTAAGACATTGTGGAAATTGTTTCACAATTAATACCGCCTGGAACACCATATTGTGATGATGTGTCCGAACATCATAACTGCACCCTATTGGATATGGTGCATACCATGATGTCTCTTGTCGAATTACCACTATCGTTTATGGGTTAGGCATTAGAGACAACCACATTCACTTTAAAATAGGGCACCATGTAATTCCGTTGAGACGACACCATTTGAACTATGGTTTGGAGAAACCTAAGTTGTCGTTTCTTAAAAGTTTGGGGCTGCGATGCTTATGTGAAAAAGTTTCAGGTTGATAAGCTCGAACCCAAAGCGGATAAAATGCATCTTCATAGGACACCCAAAACAGTTGGGTATACCTCCTAATTTAGATCCGAAAGCAATAGGGATTGTTTCTTGAATTGGGTCCTTTCTCGAGGAAAAGTTTGTCTCAAAAAGTTGAGTGGGAGGATGGTGGAGACTTGATGAGGTTATTGAACCATCACTTCAACCAGTGTGTAGCAGGGCACAGGAAGTTGTTCCTGTGGCACCTACACCAATTGAAGTAGAAGCTTATGATAGTGATCATGAAACTTCGGATCAAGTCACTACCGTACCTCGTAGGGTGACAAGGATGCGTACTACTTTAGAGTGGTACAGTAATCCTGTCTTGAAGGTCATGTTGCTAGACAACAATGAACCTACGAGCTATGGAGAAGCGATGGTGGGCCCAAATTCCGACAAATGGTTAGAAACCATGAAATCCGAGATAGGATCCATTTATCAGAACAAAGCATGGACTTTGGTGGACTTGCCCGATGATCGGCAAGCCATTGAGATAAATGGATCTTTAAGAAGAAGATGGACGTGGACGGTAATGTCACCGTCTATGAAGCTCGACTTGTGGCGAAGAGTTTTTCACAAGTTCAAGGAGTTGACTGCAATGAGATTTTCTCATCCGTAGCGATGCTTAAAGTCCGTCGGAATCAAGTTAGCATTAGCTGCATTTATGAAATCTGGCAGATGGATGTCAAAACGAATTTCCTTACCGGTTTTCGTAAGGAAAGGTTGTATGTGATACAATCAAAAAGGTTTTGTCGATCCTAAGGATGCTAAAAGGTATGCTAGCTCCAGCAATCCTTCTAAGGACTGGAGTAAGCATCTCAGAGTTGGAATATGTACTTTGATAAGATGATCAAAGATTTTTGTTTATACAAAGTTTATGAGAAACTTGTATTTCCAAAGAAGTGAGTGGGAGCACTATAGAATTTCTGATGAGTATATGTTGTTGACATATTGATGGTCAGAAATGATGTAGAATTTTCTGTAAAGCATATAGGGTTATTTGAAAAGTGTTTTTCAAGTGAAAACCTAGATTAAGCTACTTGAACAATAAGCATCAAGATCTATAAGATAGATCAAAATGCTTAATAGTACTTTCAAGTGAGCACATACCTTGACATGATCTTGAAGGTATTCAAGATGGATCAGTCAAAGAAGGAGTTCTTGCCTGAGATGTAAGGTATAAAGTTAAGACTTAAAGCTCGACCACAGCAGAAAAGAGAGAAAGGACGAAGGTCGTCCCCTATGCCTTAGACGTAGGCTCTACAGTATGCTATGCTGAGTACCGCAGTGGAAGTGTGTCTTGCCATGAGTCAGTCAAGGGGTACAAGAATGATCCAGGAATGGATCATTGGACAGCGGTCAAAATTGTCCTTGGAGTAAATAAGGACATGTTTCTCGATTATGGAGGTGATAAAGAGTTCGGCGTAAAGGGTTACGTCGGTGCAAGCTTTAACACCAATCCGAGTGACTCTGAGTAGCAAACCGGATACGTATAGTGGAGCAACCATTTGGAATAGCTCCAAGTGGAGCATGGAAGAAGCGTTTACAATATGACCTAGAAATTTGCAAAGCACACACGGATCTGAAAGGTTCAGACCCGTTGAGTAAAACCTCTCTCACAAGCAAAACATGATCAAACCCCAGAACTCATTGAGTCTTAATCACATGATGATGTGAACTAGTTTAGTGACACTAGTAAACTCTTTTGATGTTGGTCACATGGCGATGTGACCTGTGAGTGTTAATCACATGGCGATGTGAACTAGATTATTGACTCTAGTGCAAGTGGGAGACTGTTGGAAATATGCCCTAGAGGCAATAATAAATTAGTTATTATTATATTTCCTTGTTCATGATAATCGTTTATTATCCATGCTATAATTGTATTGATAGGAAACTCAGATACATGTGTGGATACATAGACAACACCATGTCCCTAGTAAGCCTCTAGTAGACTAGCTCGTTGATCAATAGATGGTTACGGTTTCCTGACCATGGACATTGGATGTCGTTGATAACGGGATCACATCATTAGGAGAATGATGTGATGGACAAGACCCAATCCTAAGCCTAGCACAGAGATCGTGTAGTTCGTATGCTAAAGCTTTTCTAATGTCAAGTATCTTTTCCTTAGACCATGAGATTGTGCAACTCCCGGATACCGTAGGAATGCTTTGGGTGTACCAAACGTCACAACGTAACTGGGTGGCTATAAAGGTGCACTACAGGTATCTCCGAAAGTATCTGTTGGGTTGGCACGAATCGAGACTGGGATTTGTCACTCCGTGTAAACGGAGAGGTATCTCTGGGCCCACTCGGTAGGACATCATCATAATGTGCACAATGTGACGAAGGGGTTGATCACGGGATGATGTGTTACGGAACGAGTAAAGAGACTTGCCGGTAACGAGATTGAACAAGGTATCGGTATACCGACGATCGAATCTCGAGCAAGTACAATACCGTTAGACAAAGGGAATTGTATACGGGATCGATTGAGTCCTTGACATCGTGGTTCATCCGATGAGATCATCGTGGAACATGTGGGAGCCAACATGGGTATCCAGATCCCGCTGTTGGTTATTGACCGGAGAATGTCTCGGTCATGTCTACGTGTCTCCCGAACCCGTAGGGTCTACACACTTAAGGTTCGATGACGCTAGGGTTATAAAGGAAGTTTGTATGTGGTTACTGAATGTTGTTCGGAGTCCCGGATGAGATCCCGGACGTCACGAGGAGTTCCAGAATGGTCCGGAGGTAAAGATTTATATATGGGAAGTACTATTTTGGCCACCGGAAAATGTTCGGAATTTTTCGGTATTGTACCGGGAAGGTTCTAGAAGGTTCCGGAGTGGGGCCCACCTGCATGGGGGACCCACATGAACGTGGGTAGTGGGGTAAAGGCCCCACACCCCTGGTCAAGGCGCACCAAGATCCCCCCTTAGAAGGAATAAAATCATATCCCGAAGGGATAAGATCGAGATCCCTAAAAAAGGGGGATAACAATCGGTGGGGAAGAAATGATGGGATTTCTTTCCACCCACCTTTGACAACGCCCCAGTGGACTTGGAGGGCAAGAAACCAGCCCCCTCCACCCCTATATATAGTGGGGAGGCGCATGGGAGCTACACGCTTCCCCTGGCACAACCCTCCCCTCTCCCAAGTACTCCTCCTCTCCCGCGGTGCATGGCGAAGCCCTGCAGGATTTCCACGCTCCTCCATCACCACCACGCCGTCGTGCTGCTGCTGGACGGAGTCTTCCCCAACCTCTCCCTCTCACCTTGCTGGATCAAGGCATGGGAGACGTCACCGGGCTGTACGTGTGTTGAACGCGGAGGTGCCGTCCGTTCGGCACTAGGATCTTCGGTGATTTGGATCACGACGAGTACAACTCCTTCAACCCCGTTCTGTTGAATGCTTCCGCTTAGCGATATACAAGGGTATGTAGATGCACTCTCCTTCCCCTCGTTGCTGGTTTCTCCATAGATAGATCTTGGTGACACGTGGAAAAATTTTGAATTTCTGCTACGTTCCCCAACAGAACAGGTTGTCCCCGCATGCTGCCCCCATCGCTTGAGTCATTCACCTTCTCGCGTGATTCTTATACTCATGACTACGCCGGGATATCTAGAATTTCCTTCCGAGGTTGTTCTCAGTTGAAGAGTATACTATTGCAAGGAGATCTAGAGAAACTCGAGGAGTTGGACCTCTCAGGCACAGCAGTGAAAGCCCTCGACCTCAGAGAGTTGGAAATTAACAATATCAAATTCCTCATCTTGTTGGGCTGTGAGAAGCTTTATGCAATATTATGGCCACCAGAAAACAAAAGGACAAAGGTTTTACAGGTACGGCACATCGACACCACACGATCTACATCACCTGGCCAAGCTAATTTTTTTTTTTCGATCGAAGGGGCCACACGGCCCCCATTTTCATTATGAAAATGGAGTTGTTTACAAGGCATCAAACCACCATTACATCACTGATCTAGAAGCCACATCAGGATGCTCCAGCCTATCCAGCCAAATCATCACACCACTGATATATATCACCACATTAGGATGCTTCAAACAGTCCAAAACTAGCCATGGAAGGGCCTAGTGCTATGCTAGCTACAAAGGTATCAGCAGACTAAATGACAATAACCAAAATAACCTAAATGCTTTGAAGCCAGCAAGCATTTCCAGCGGCTAGCTTCACAGAATCCTTCTCACATGCGGCGCCAAACCATGCCCTCCTCTGAAGATATCACGAGTCACCCTCATGATACGCCTAGACACCTGATGAAGCATGCTTTGCACCCCTCTTTTCTGCAGATTTTTCCATGAGTCAAGTAGGGAACAAACAAGAAAGATAATGTCCATAGGATCTCTAGGCATAACACTTTGAAAACAGGATTTGTTCCTTGTTTTCCATATAGACCACAAGAGAGCAGCAATACCCAATAAAACAACTACTCTATCTTTGCCAGTATAGCTAGACAACCAGTTCTGGCATAAGTCGAAAAAAGACATTGGAGCTCTCTGGCTCCCTAGAGCACATCCCACAATATTCCACAGGAACTTAGCTAAGGAGCAAGAGAAAAATAAATGATTCACACTCTCTTCACAGTCACAAAATTCACAAAACTTAGCACCTTTCCAGCCTTTTTATACAGATTTTCCTTTTGATTACTAACCAAGAGAATGCCTTAACTTTAAGAGGCATCTTCATCCTCCAAAGTTTATTAAAAGAGAAAACGGCTTGTCTAGCTATAAGATAGTGATACAGAGATTTAACGGAGAAGCTACCGGAGTTTGTAAGTAGCCATTTAACTTTGTCAGGCTTATCCGACAAAATCACCTGACCACACATATAGAGTAACTTATTCCACATATCAAGAGTCTCCCCATATAAACATCTTCTGAACCTAATGCAATTAAACTCCATGGCAAATACTTTCTCAACAGTAACATGTTTGCAAAAAGTTAGATTATAAAGACGAGGAAAAATCAAACAAAGAGGTTTATCCTTTATCCACGCATCTTCCCAAAATCTAGTTTTACGACCATCCCCCACAATTCTCTGACAACAGCTATAGAAAATATTATTAACTTCCATTAAGCCATTCCAGAAGTGGGAGTGGTTAGGAGATGATTCGCATTGAGTCAAAGTTTTCTTCTTCAGATACTTTGCTCTAATCAACTCCTGCCAGTCCCCCTCCTCATTTTCTAGTCTCCAGAGCCACTTACAGAGAAGACTAACATTTTTAACATCTAGATTAGTAACCCCCAGTCCTCCCTGGTCCCTAGGTTGGCACACATCATTCCAGTTGACCAGGTGGTACTTCCGCACTCCCTCCCTTTCTTGCCAAACCAAACGAGCTCGGAAAAAATCAAAGCGTTTACCCACACCTTTAGGCAATCTAAAGATGGAAAGCATGTGACTAGGAACACTACTCAAGCAAGTCTCAGTTAGCATAAGTCTCTCTCCCATAGGAAGCAAGCTCCCTTGCCAGGTAGCTGCTTTCTTCTCACATTTCTCCTCAGCAGGTTTCCAATCGCTATTACTAAGTTTCTTATAGTGTAGAGGCATACCCAGATAGCGAAAAGGAAAGGTTCCAATTGTGCAAGTAAAGATCTGAGCATATTCCTCCTATCTTACTTTCGGCTCACCGAAGCAATAAACCTCGCTTTTTAAAAAATTAATTTTTAGACCAGTCAAGTGCTCAAAGACACAAAGGATGATTTTAAGATTCCTAGCTCCTTCCAAGTCGTCCTCAAAACAAAAAATCGTGTCATCAGCATATTGTAAAATAGAAAGGCCACCTTGATAAATCTGAGGGGCTAAACCTTTTATAAACCCTTGCTCCTGAGCCCTTCCAACCAGGGTCACCAGGACATCAGCAACGATATTAAACAGCTAGGGGGAGAAGGGATCCCCCTGCCTTAGACCTTTTCTAGTAGTAAAATAATTACCCAACATATCATTTAAAGTAATAGCGACTTTCCCATCAACAATGGCTGACTTGGTCCACTGAATAAACTTTTCAGGGAACCCTTTCATTTCTAACACAGAAATCATAAAGTCCCAGTTAATTTTATCGTAAGCTTTCTCAAAATCAACTTTAAAAAGCACACCGGAGAGCTTGTTTCTATGAAGATAGTGCATGGTCTCATGCAACATTACTACATTATCCAACAAATAATGCCCTTTAATAAACGCTGTTTGGATCTTAGACACTATCTTGTCCGCAACTAGCATAGCTCTAGAGTTCAAAACCTTGGTAAAAATCTTAAAAGGAACATTAAGCATACAGATAGGTCTATACATCTGAATCTTATCAGCCCCCTGGCCTTTCACAATCAATGTAACAACACCATAATTTAGCCTAGAGAGGTCCAATTTGCCATCAAAAAAATCATTAAACAGCTGAAGTAGATCGGAACAAATTAAATCCCAAAATACTTGGTAAAATTCAACGGGCATTCCATCGGGGCCAGCCGCTCAGTTGCGTTTCATAGAGAAGACAGCAAGCTTGATCTCTTCCAAGGAGAATCTAGCAGTTAACATTTTCTTATCTTTAATATCTAAACAAGTAGGAACAGGAATACTTAGGGAGATAGGTAACAGGTCTACAGGACCAAAATGCTCTTTATAGAACTTGGTAGCATAGTCCAGTAGCTCTTTATCACCCTGGATAATAACCCCATCCTGCACAAAACGAAAGATCTTGTTCTTTCTTTTCCTACCGCTCGCCTTAATCATAAAATATCTAGTGATGTTATTCCCTTCCCTGAGATCTCTCTCTTTAGAGCGCTGATACCATTTGATTTCCTCCTCTCTCAAAATCTTACTCAAACTACGCTGAAGGTCTTTCCTAAGTTCATAGTCAGCTACTGATAACCCAGTTAGCTCACATCTCCTATCAAGATCATCTAGTTGAGAACTTAGAGTGTTTCTCTTTTTCCTATAAGCCCCATCCACATTGAGATTCCAGCCTTTCAGGCATCTTCTCAAATTCCTCATTTTCAGCATCCAGATGGCCAAATTATCCTTGCCATTCACATTAGAATGCCAAATTTTATTAACTACAGCAGCAAGATCATCTCTGGTAAACAAACATAATTCAAAACGAAAAGGTTTATTAGTTGTAACGGTTTTAACCCCGTTATGCCTAAGCAAGGCTGCATGGTCAGAGACACCTCTAACCAGTGTCCTGACAGTAACTAGTGGAAATTTTAACTCCCAAGCAGGGTTAACTAAGATCCTATCCAACTTAACAAAAAGGGGATCAATCTGGTTATTCGACCAGGTAAAATTTCGCCCAGAAAGCTCAAGCTCCTTCAGGCCCCAATGCTCAATAATAGAATTGAAAAAAAAGACCATTTAGGAAGCTTCTTGACCTTGTTCCTATCTTTCCTCCTCCTAATGATATTAAAATCACCTCCAACAACAAAAGGATGATCATTACACCCAAGCATATGCACAAAATCAATCAAAAAATCTTCTTTGTCTCGGGAGTGAGCAGCTCCATAGACATTGACTAGATTCCATTTGAAACCCGTCCTCTTATCCATAAGAGTCATCCTAGTTAAGTATTTACTAGCTACACAAGTATCTACTTCAAATAAATCTTCTCTAACCCCTATAAGCAAGCCACCCAAAGCACCAACAGATGGCTGCCAAAGCCAAATAAAGGTGAAACGGCCGCTAACCCCAGCCAGCCAAGGGTCAGGGAACGCGCTCTTTTTTGTCTCCTGAATACAAACAAATTCTAGCTTATGCTCCGAGATAGTTTCTGAGAGAAATCTTCTCTTTTCAGGTTCCCCTAATCCTCTAGCATTCCAAAAAATATAAGCCATAAAAAAACTTTTTATATAATCAGGTATCATTACCAACATTACAGCGGACCTTTGGTTTAACACTGAATGCACCAGTGCAGACCTTTCTTTTAGGTTTAAACAGAGAAGATAACATCAATATTTCCTCTCTTAGATCCTCATCCTCTTCGGAATCAGAATCAGAATCAGAAGCTAAGTTCTTAATAGCATCAGGATCAAAACTATCCAGTTTTGACTCAGTATGGCCAAGCTAATTGGGAAGAAAAACCCAGCGACCCTATTGCAGCCGTGGGATCATCATCTGTTCATGTTGCTACTGCTACTGAACTGGGCAACAGTCGACATGCGTCCTTTGAATTTAAATGGTACATCTCTCCAAGGGATAAAAGGATCCTTACGTCGCTTGAACAGGTTAATTTTTTTTAGCACACTCATGTATATATGGAAATGGGTTCATCTCCTACAAGTAGTGCTACAGTTGGTGACAGTGAAGCTGCTCAAGGAATCCGGAGTCTGCGCAAGCCTAATAATTATTTATATGCAAGTGATGCCTTCTTTCAGAGCGACCTCAAGCTGGCACTGATAACGACGAAGGTGTAATCTGCTGGATGTGGGATTGCCCAGCTATTCCTACTCCAACGGCCCAAGACTTGTATGTTCACTTACAAGATAATCAGGGGATGAAGAGGGGATTACTGCAGCAACAACAGAGCAACATCGAAGGAATTAATATTAGTGCTGATTCACCCTCTCGTTTTGTATTTAACAATGCTCGCATGCTTCACGTGCATGATAGCTCTTCCATCACATGCCCACAAGGTTCATACTGGAGGAGCCTTGAATGGTGCCGAGTCGAGAGGTGCCCCAAGCTGCGTACTGTCTTTCGTACTGCCCAACAAAGTGAGGGTGATAGCTTCTGTCATCAGTTGAGCACATTCTGGGCATCTCAACTCCTGAAGGCACGCTACATCTGGTATTGGCGTGCAATGCGTGTGTTTTCCTCTGTAAACATAGTACTGTTGCACCTGGACTATTTCCCTAGGCTCATACATGTGCTTCCCTTGTCCGAGTCAGTGGACACTTTGCCTTGCTTGGATATCCTGGAAATTGTGTGTTGCGGAGATCTTAGGGAGGTCTTCGCTTTGGACCCTAAGCAAAAGGAGCAGAAAGTTATACAGTTTCCCAAGCTAAGGTGCATCCACCTGTATGAGCTTCCCAGCCTGCGGTGCATTTGTGGGGGCAGGATGTCAGCGCCCAATTTGAAGACTGTCAAGATAAGGGGCTGCTGGAACCTCAGGTGCCTTCCCGCTGTCAGCGGAAACAAAGAGAAGCTTCCTAGTGTTGATTGCGAGAAGGAATGGTGGGATAACCTTGAGTGGGATGGGGTGGAGGCGAACCACCACTCTTCACTCTATGAGCATAGCCACTCGTCATACTACAAGGCCCAGCTGCCAAGAGGCACAGTTTTAAGGTGAGATACATATGGCCCATCTCTCCTTTCATCGATAACTCCATTATAGTGCCAGCTAACATAATTTACTGTCCAATCTACACTATTCTAGTTCTGATATTATGTGTCTGTGGTGAATCAATCATCTCATTGACGATTTGTTTTTGCTGCATCGTAGGTAATCAGTTCCTGTGGGTCGATCTCTACGCGAGCACCGATCCTATCATCCCGTGGTGCTTCCTGGACATCAGATGTCTTTGCTGCAATGTATGGTTTCATGTTGTTTTCCCTATTTCACATTGTTTTGGTTGGTTTGGTTTGTGATTTGTGTATGCCCTGCCGAGGTGGAGCACCTCTGCAACAGTGTGGATCTGCATTGCCATGGTGTGGTGGTGCATCCACCAGTTTGGTTTGATTTGATTTGATTGGTTTGGTCAGCTCTGCTCAACTAAGGCATTGCACATGAAAGTAAGCATACATCATCTGGTTGCATAGATGATGTATGTTACAAGCTTTGAGCAAGATAGAAATGAATAAGAGAGTGCATTCCGCCTGGGCAGTGTGACTATGAGCACTCTGCCTGCTCAAGCTGCTTAGATGGTGTGGTGTGGTGTGTGGGATGATGTGGTGTGTGATTTTCAGCCTGTGTGATGTTGTGCTGTGGTGTTTGATTTTTCAGCTACGGACTGATTATTGTAATAATAATTGAGAATTATTGCTATGACTTCCGTACAAATGTTGGTGATGATTTGTGTTAATCCACTGCTTGATTAAGGTCCCATATGCAGCATATTATATTAACCCATTGCTTGATTAAGATCCTTTTCTGGCAGGCGTTTGTAAATGTTCTATTCGGCGTAATGTTTTTGTGACCTTGTTATGGTTAGGATAATGGGTTTTCCTACTTTTCTGCTACTATGAACTGCCTGTAAAGTTTACAACTATGGACACATAGTTTTTTTTTTGAGATCTATGGACACATAGTTTATCATTGCACTCTCATCTGTATGGTGATCCACGTCCTTGGGTCATTCACATATTATATTTTGTACTTTTTTCTGCTAGTTATTCCACCATGTAGATAACACTTATTTGAATTAATTTGCTTCTATACTAAAACTGACATATCATTAAAATAAATATATTTTATCCAAAATCTACATCCTAAAAAAATGGTTTAACTTTGATTAAAAATATATATAAAGATGAACTAAGTAATGTCATGTATGAATAGCATGAAAGCTAGGGTAGAAAAGCTCATAGCCTGGTTGTGATTGGTGTGAATTCATGAATATGTTCAGATTTACTTAATAAGCACTTCACTTCTGGAGTGCATATAACCCAGGATGCAACATTTTGGATTTCAGTTTATGAACCGGCTGCTTCACAGAAAAAAGGAAAATCGATGTAAAGATTTACCTAACAAGCTTGTCATTTCACATCTACATGCATGTGCTCCAGAATGCAACATTTTTTTTGAATAAGGAAGAAGGTTTAGAGTTTGTGGCCAACGGCCGAATTACAAAGCATCACTCTCGTGGCATTGAATTACACAGATGCTTCGCTCCGGCGAGACACCACAGATTACACTCTTCTTTGATCCTAGCAACAATAACACCAACCGGCACCGCCAAGTTGTGGAAGACCCTTGCTTTTCGTTCCTTCCAAATCTCCCATGAAACAAGTAGCATGAGGGAGATGAGCGGCTTTCTGGACTGCGTCTTCCTGGTCGCGTTGAGGCTCCACCAGCCTTTAGCTGAATTCATGTGACCCCACTCCACGAGGTTCACGTCATGAAGGCCAAGCCAAACCTTCATCAAAGCCCAAACTCTAGTTGTGTATCTGCATTGGAAGAGAAGATGTGCCGCTGATTCTTGGACTTGTTTACAAAGGGGGCAAAGGTTGCAATTAGGCCATCCACGTCGCTGTAGCCGATCTGCCGTCCAAACCCTGTTGTTGATGACAAGCCAAGCGAAAAACTTGCATTTTGGAGGAGCCCAATTCTTCCAGACCGTTTGCACAAGCTCCGTGTCAACTAAGCCCCGGAACTGGACCTCATATGCCGATGCAGCGGAGTATTGGCCATCATTCGTTAGCTTCCAGGAGATGGTATCCATCCTCTCTGGGTTGAGATGAATGGGGGAGAGCTTTTCCCATAGATTGACGAACTCAGTTAGATGATGAACGGAGATTCCCGGGCTGATGTTAATTTGGGAGACCCAAAAGTTATTCTGTATCGCCTTTTGGACCGAGCAGTTCTTTCTTTTGGACAACAAGAATATGCAGGGAGCAATATCTTTGGGCCTCAGCCCCCCAAGCCAGGAAGACTCCCAGAAAGAAGCACGAAGGCCATCACCAATCTCCACTTTGGTAGCAGGGGGCGTCGGGCGGAGAAGAAAGTGATGGATTTTGGAGAAACTACTAAGTCCTGCTTATATACATAGCACACTGGTCCCGGTTTGTGGCACAAACCGGGACGAATGCCACCCTTTGGTCCCGGTTCGTGCCACCAACCGGGACCAAAGGTCTCTTTTCAGCAGCCCAAAGGGCGGTAAGCAGAGGCCTTTGGTCTCGGTTGGTGGCACCAACCGGGACTAAAGGGGGGCATTGGTCCCGGTTGGTGCCCCGAACCGGTACCAATGCACCCCTTCAGTCCCGGTTGGTGGCACCAACCGGGACCAAAGGCCTTGCTGCCCCGCGTCAAAAGTTTAGTACCACCTCGCTAACTGAGAGAGCTCGAGAGTGGTTTATAAGCACTCCTGCACCCACCCTCTCGAGCTCCTCTCAATTGTAGGCTTTCGGGCCTAACCGTACGCTGTGTGCCTGTGGGCCTACTAGGCCTCCTGTGGGCCTGAATCCTGGCCCATGGTAGGGTTTCTAGTCTTATTCAGGCCGTGGGGGCCCAGTAGGTGGCACCTTTTTTGTTTTTTTGTTTTCTTTGTTGCTTTATTTATTTTATTTTGTTTCTACTTACAAAAAATACTTATTGTTGCTATTTTTATTTATTTTATTAAAGTTTATTTTTAATTATTTTTCTTTTAGGTCACAAAAATTATAAACTTTCTGTTAGTGCCATTAGTTTTTTAAATTTGAATAGTTAAAATTACTGTGTCTAATATTACTGTGTTTAAAATTCATAAAAAAATTCTAGTTTTTTTTGTTTTTTGCCTTATTTATTTTCTTTTGTTTTTTGCTTTATTTTTTAATTCTTATTGCTTTTAGGTCAGCAAAATTATAAACTTTCTGTTAGTGCCATTAGTTTTAGAAAAATTATAAACTTTCTGTTACTGCCATTAGTTTTCCAATTTGAATTCTTTGAAATTTGTGTGAATCACAAGTTTGTGATTAACTTTACTAAAAAAATGAACATAGATGCGTCTATAGAGAGAATTCAACCTAAATTCATAATAAATTTCTATGAGTTTCAGAGAAATTCAGTATGAATTTAGGTCAAATTCCCTGTATAAGGGCATCTATTTTCCCTTTGAGAGGAGCTCAACAAGGCAGAGAGGGAGGGGCTTATAAACCGGTGCGAGCGCCCTTCGGTTTGTGAGGTGGGACTAAACTCTGACCGCAACGAGGAACAACCCTATGGGCCGTAACCATGGATAATATTCATCATTTATCGGGATGCTTGGGTCAGCCTTGACTTTGAAGGGAGGAATTTCATGAAACTTTTCATAATCTTCAGACATATCTGACTTGCCCTCCACTCCCACGATGTCCCTTTTTCCTGAAAGAACTATGTGGCGCTTTGGCTCATTGTATGATGTATTCGCTTCCTTATCTTTTCTTTTCCTCGGTTTGGTAGACATGTCCTTCACATAGATAACATGTGCCACATCATTGGCTAGGACGTACGGTTCGTCAGTGTACCCAAGATTTTTCAGATCCACTGTTGTCATTCCGTACTGTGGGTCTACTTGTACCCCCCCCCCTCCTGACAGATTGACCCATTTGCACTTAAACAAAGGGACCTTAAAATCATGTCCGTAGTCAAGTTCCCATATGTCCACTATGTAACCATAATATGTGTCCTTTCCCCTCTCGGTTGCTGCATCAAAGCGGACACCGCTGTTTTGGTTGGTGCTCTTTTGATCTTGTTCAATCATGTAAAATATATTGCAATTTATCTCGTATCCTTTGTAAATCAATACAGTCAAAGATGGTCCCCTGGACAACAAGTACAGCTCATCACAAACAGTCTTGTCACCTCTGGGACGTGTTTCCAACCAACTGCTGAAAGCCCTGATATGTTCACATGTAATCCAGTCGTCGCACTGCTCCGGGTGTTTGGAGCGCAGACTGTTCTTGTGTTCATCGACATACGGGGTCACCAAGGTAGAGTTATGTAGAACTGTGTAGTGTGCTTGAGACCAAGAATATCCGTCCCTGCATATTATTGAGTCCCCTCCAAGCGTGCCTTTTCCAGTCAGTCTCCCCTCAAACCGCGATTTAGGAAGACCTATCTTCTTAAGGCCAGGAATGAAGTCAACACAAAACCCAATAACATCCTCTGTTTGATGGTCCATGGAGATGCTTCCTTCTGGCCTAGCGCGGTTACGGACATATTTGTTTAGGACTCCCATGAACCTCTGAAAGGGGAACATATTGTGTAGAAATACGGGCCCCAGAATGACAATCTCGTCGACTAGATGAACTAGGACGTGCATCATGATATTGAAGAAGGATGGTGGGAACACCAGCTCGAAACTGACAAGACATTGCGCCACATCACTCCTTAGCCTTGGTACGATTTCTGGATCGATCACCTTCTGAGATATTGCATTGAGGAATGCACATAGCTTCACAATGGCTAATCGGACGTTTTCCAGCCCCCTCAATGCAACCGGAAGCAGTTGTGTCATAATCACGTGGCAGTCATGAGACTTTAGGTTATGAAACTTTTTCTCTGGCATATTTATTATTCCCTTTATATTCGACGAGAAGCCAGTCGGGACCTTCATACCGAGCAGGCATTCAAAGAAGATTTCTTTCTCTTCTTTCGTAAGAGCGTAGCTAGTAGGACCTTTATACTGCTTCGGAGGCATGCCGTATTTTTCACGCAAACGTTGCAGGTCCTCCCGTGCCTCAGGTGTATCTTTTGTCTTCCCATACACGCCCAAGAAGCCTAGCAGGTTCACGCAAAGGTTCTTCGTCACGTGCATCACGTCGATTGAAGAGCGGACCTCTAGGTCTTTCCAGTAGGGTAGGTCCCAAAATATAGATTTCTTCTTCGACATGGGTGCGTGTCCCTCAGCGTCATTCGGAACAGCTAGTCCGTCGGGACCCTTTCCAAAGATTATGTGTAAACTATTGACCAAAGCAAGTACGTGATCACCGGTACGCATGGCGGGCTTCTTCCGGTGATCTGCCTCGCCATTACAATGCTTGCCTTTCTTTCGACATTGATGGTTGGTCGGAAGAAATCGACGATGGCCCAGGTACACATTCTTCTTGCATTTGTCTAGGTATATACTTTCAGTGTCATGTAAACAGTGCGTGCATGCGCGGTATCCCTTGTTTGTCTATCCTGAAAGGTTACTAAGAGCGGGCTAATCGTTGATGGTCACGAACAGCAACGCCTTTAGGTCAAATTCTCCTGTTTGTGCTCATCCCACGTACGTACACCATTTTCATTCCACAGCTGTAAAAGTTCTTCAACTAATGGCCTTAGGTACACATCAATGTCGTTGCCGGGTTGCTTAGGGCCTTGGATGAGAACTGGCATCATAATGAACTTGCGCTTCATGCACATCCAAGGAGGAAGGTTATACATACATAGAGTCACGGGCCAGGTGCTGTGATTGCTGCTCTGCTCCCCGAAAGGATTAATGCCATCCGCGCTTAAAGCAAATCATACGTTCCTTGGGTCACTTGCAAACTCTTCCCAGTACTTTCTCTCAATTTTTCTCCACTGCGACCCGTCAGCGGGTGCTCTCAACTTCCCGTCTTTCTTACGGTCCTCACTGTGCCATCGCATCAACTTGGCATGCTCTTCGTTTCTGAACAGACGTTTCAACCGTGGTATTATAGGAGCATACCACATCAGCTTCGCAGGAACCCTCTTCCTGGGGGGCTCGTCGTCAACATTACCAGGGTCATCTCGTCTGATCTTATACCGTAATGAACCGCATACCGGGCATGCGTTCAGATCCTTGTACGCACGACGGTAGAGGATGCAGTCATTAGGGTATGCATGTATCTTCTGCACCTCCAATCCTAGAGGGCATACGACCTTCTTTTTTGCGTATGTACTATCGGGCAATTAGTTATCCTTTGGAAGCTTCTTCTTCAATATTTATAGTAGCTTCTCAAATCCTTTGTCGGGCACAGCATTCTCTGCCTTCCACTGCAGCAATTCCAGTACGGTACCGAGCTTTGTGTTGCCATCTTCGCAATTGGGGTACAACCCTTTTTTGTGATCCTCTAACATGCGATCGAACTTCAGCTTCTACTTTCGACTTTCGCATTGCGTCCTTGCATCGACAATGACCCGGCGGAGATCATCATCATCAGGCACATCGTTTGGTTCCTCTTGATCTTCAGCAGCTTCCCTCATTGCAGCATCATTGGGCACATCATCTGGTTCCCTTGATCTTCAGCAGCTTCCCCCGTTGCAGCATCACCGTATTCAGGGGGCACATAGTTGTCATCGTCCTCTTCTTCATCGCCGTCTTCCATCATAACCCCTATTTCTCCGTGCCTCGTCCAAACATTATAGTATGGCACGAAACCATTGTAAAGCAGGTCGGTGTGAAGGATTTTTCGTTCAGAGTAAGACTTCGTATTCCCACATTTAGGGCATGGACAACACATAAAACCATTTTAGTTGTTTGCCTCAGCCACTTCGAGAAAATCATGCACGCCCTTAATGTACTCGGAGGTGTGTCTGTCACCGTACATCCATTGCCGGTTCATCTGCGTGCATTATATATAATTAAGTGTGTCAAAAACCATTACAGAACATCATGAATAGATAATTAAGTGACCAAATTAATAGAAGTTCATCATCACATTAAAACCAAAGTACATACATAGTTCTCATCTAACAACATAAAGCTCTCCAGAGCATCTAAATTAATTAAACCATACATTGAAACTATGTAAAACATTTCAATGCGAAAACAAATGCGATCATAATTGCAACCAAGGTAACAATTGATCCAACGGCATAATGATACCAAGCCTCGGTATGAATGGCATATTTTCTAATCTTTCTAATCTTCAAGCGCATTGCATCCATCTTGATCTTGTGATCAACGACGACATCCGCAACATGCAACTCCAATATCATCTTCTCCTCCTCGATTTTTTTTATTTTTTCCTTCAAGAAATTGTTTTCTTCTTCAACTAAATTTAACCTATCGACAATAGGGTCGGTTAGAATTTCCGGTTCACATACCTCCTAGATAAATAAAATCTATGTCACGTTGGTCGGCATAATTTTCATATACAATAAATGAACCAATAGTTATAAAGATAATATATACCATATCCGAATCATAGACAGGACGAGGGCCGACGGGGGTTGATACCAAAACCATCGCACTATAATAACAAGCAATAAAATAGTAAGAAAATTAGACAAGTATCTATCTAAAGCAAGAATTTTTTTTCTTTCAGAAAGAAGATAAGAACAAGAGGCTCACCACGGTGGTGCCGGCGACGAGATCGGCGCGGGTGATCAACGACAGTGAAGATAGGGACGGGGCGTGACGGGCCGCTAATATAAACCTAGACAAATCTCGGAAAAAATAGAGTTCAAAGGTCGTGCTTCGAGAGGAGAAAGCTTAGCTAGTGTGGCTCGGGCATTTCATCGAACACCTCATGTGCATAGGAGGTGAGCTAGAGCACCACAAAGCCCTCCCCTCCCCGGCCAGAGAAAAACAGAGCAGTGGAGTGCTCTGCTCGCGGGCGAGGGGTATATATAGGCACCTCAATGGTCCCGGTTCGTGGCACGAACCGGGACTAAAGGGCAGCCTGTTGTCCCGTTTCAAGCCACCAACCGGGACCAATGGTGGTGGGCCAGGAGCCAGGCCCATTGGTCCCGGTTCATCCCACCAACCAGGACCAAAAGGTCCAGAAGAACCGGGACTAATGGCACACGTGGCCCGGCCGGTCCCCTGGGCTCACGAACCGGGACCAATGCCCCCATGGGTCCCGGTTCTGGACTGAACCGGGACTAATGGGCTGACCCGGCCTGAACCAAAGCCCTCTTTTCTACTAGTGATCACAAATAAAGTTAAGTTGGGTAATGTTGACTGGTGGAATGTCGACACAAAGCATCTCAGGGATTAAATGCCCAAATTTCATATTGATCGAAATATGCTAAAGCATGTAAATAATAACCATGAATAACATAAATGAATGATAGCACACAAAACATTTACTCAATTAATGCTTTGGTATGGTTTATTACTCCCTCATTGGTCTAACACTACTACACAAATCAGGTAGACGAGCGCCAAAGCCCCTCAGGTGACGTGTAGGATGTCCGTCAGTTAGTATTGTGGAAGAGTCCGAAAAGTGAAAGGAAGGCATGGCCATATATCATGTATTCCTTTTTGCTACTCTACTTTAGAAACGAATAAGTTTGCAATGATCAAACCCAGTGCACATATAGCTACTTCTAATGATCAAACCATGCTTCATTGATCTCATGGCCTGGGAATGGGCTAAGGCGACAGAGCGTAGCTCGAATATTGATCAATGACAAAATAAGATTAGACATCTGCGGCAGTTCCTGAGGGGCTGGGCAAAAATAAAAGCAGGATTATAAGGTGGAAAAGGAAAGACTAATCCACCATATAGATGAGCTCGATTTAAAAGCCGAATCCAACTTACTAGATGCGGTAGAACATGCATCTAAAGTGCAGGCCGAGCAAAAACTACATGCACTTCTCAGAGAAGAAGAGATGAAGTGGGCACTTAGAGCTAAAGTGCGGCAGGTTGTCCAAGGTGAACACACAATTTTTTTTTATTTGATTACAAATGGAAAATACAGAAAGAAGATATATTTTCAGCTAGAGCAGGATGAGGATACAACTGTAGGTCATGAGAACCTGAAATATACATATCTAATTACTATAAAGATCTTTTAGGAGTTCTGGAGGACAATTTTGTGTCCCTACCAGACCCTGGAGGTGATGCCGGCAGCCGGACTGGAGGATCAATGGAGCACCTTCTTCTCGACTGCGCTTGAGCAGGCAGGCTGCCTCATTGAGAATTGGCATATGATTAGGAAGTCACAGCTAATAGTAATGATTGGACAAATTGCACTTCATTAGGGCAAGAGTGCAGATAACTCAGCAGTCGACAACGATTAAAATCGCATCAGGGTTTTCTTTTTTCGTGATATTAAAGGAAGGAACGGTACGATCTCCCTCGATTTCCTGAACCATGCAAATCGTTCGGTAGAGTTTAATCAGCGATAGCGCGGCTGCTTCGCCCGCGGTTTAAAATCGTGATAGTTGATCTGTTTGCTCATCACTGATGAAGGTATTTGGCAATGTTAAAAGTAACTATCATCCTGTACTGTTTAATTAGTAGTACAACAGTGCTTACATTCACAAAAAGTAAAGGACGCATGTGTCGCACCAGCAACTTTTGGATCGTCGTTTAGGCAACCAACTTTTACTCGTCTCTGTGAAACCAACAATGCTAGCAAAAACAGATTACCTGCTGTAGTACTTGATTTTCACCTCTTTTGGGCCATCTATACCGAAAACGCACAAAAGCAAGACGGTACGCTCGATTTCGTCCTGCAACCACACTGAAGATGTAGCTGTTCCTTGAAGATGTGGGTCTGCTCCTTCCACACGTTTCACGGTGCATACGATGAATTCTTCTTTGGCATATCTGCCTCTGGGAGCTCCCCCTCACCAACCGTCCGTGTAGGCAGACGGAGCTGCAATGTCGATGATGGCTGGCAAGGCAGTCCATGAGCGCGCCAAGGACCAGACAATGACGACAGATGAGTTAATCGTTCAAGAGATGCTCGGCTGTAGATGACGGATGTGCGTGTACGACTAGTTTCACCAGCTCTGTATGTTAGCTGCGAGGATCCAGTTGTGGACTGGTAGCCAACAAGAGCGAGGACGCTATAGATCATTGGGGACTTCCCGACGCCTCCCATGCATACAATAGAGTAATCGATAAGGCAATAACACGAGGAGGAGATGTAACATGTTGCTTGGGCGAGGAGTGTTGTATGTTAGCGGATCACTTGACTAGTGGCATTGGAAGAGGAAATATATGTGGCATCTAAAGAGCTACGGATATGTATCATCTCTCTTATAATAGGTGGCAAGGGAGGTAGGTAGGGCTGGACTAACGAGCTACTCGGCTCGTTAAGACTCGGCCCGTTAAGGCTCGTCAACGTTAAGGCTTGGATTGTTAAGCTTGTTAAGGATAACGAGCTAAATATAAAGATTGGCTCGGTTCGTTATATGTTCGCGAGCGCTCGCGAGCAGCTCATTAGGAAAATGCATCGGTAAACAAGATACATCACATGCATATAATTACAAACATACATAGGTACAGCCAGTAGGATTTGATAAATTGAGAATATGAGAAGACGACAAAGATGTGACTGTGGAAAATAGCCCGTCCATAGACTTAGGAGTGCTCGAAGTCACCGAAAAATTCTCTATAATGAACAAAATTACGTTACTACCGATCTTAACGAGTAGCTCACGAAACTCACAATCTCGATTGTTTAACTCGTTAGTGTTAACGAGAAAAAATTGCTGCTCGGCTTGGTTTATTAAGAAAATGAGCCGAGCTCAAACGAGTCGAGCAGCTTAGCCCTCGTTAGACTCACTGAGCTTCGAGCTTTTTGTCCAGCCCTAGAGGTAGGTGGCCGGATGAATCTTCTTTCATAAATAAAGATAAATAGATACATTGGATAGTGTCGAATGGTGGTACTCAGCACAAATCATCTTATGAAGATTTCTTTGTGACGAATCTTATTAATAATTAAATGACCAAGATTTCAGTGTTGATGGAAAAGATGTACTAATATATATAAATAATGTGTAGTATGGGAGGCAGGTATCCGGATTAATTTTTCATAAATAAATCACAAATGAAGGTAGATTGCAAATAGTTTGCAGTATGGGAGGCAGGTGTGCTGATGATTTTTTTTTTCATAAATGTAGATAGATTGCGTACAATCTTTTTTGCTATGTGTTACTACTTTAGAAACGAATGAGGTTGCAATGATCAAACTGTGTATCTATGTGCAAATATAGCTAGTTTGAATGATCATGGCAAATTTACAGGAGATCAAACAGAAAACTGCAAGCATTTGCCTGACAAGGGACCTAAATCATGCAACGGATTCATGTGCCGCACAAGGGACCTTAATTCAGAAATGGGATTAACATAAATCATTATCAATATTTATGCAGAAGTGCCAGTATACTTTAATTACTATTACAATAAGCACCCCATAGCATACAAATCACACACACCGCGACATTACACAGAAAGAACATGCATGTAAGTAGCATGAACACGCATGGTGCTCTTTATTTATTTCTCTATTTTCTCAAAGCTTTTAATCCATCTCAATACATGAACTGGCACGGGTGTATGTGTCCAGAACAAAATATGAAAACAAAAACTAAAAGATGCTGCAAAATAAAATCAATAGATTGATAAATTGATGTAGTGTCCAGACAGAACTAATGTATACTTCCTCCATCCTAAAATAAGTGTCGCTGATTTAGTCCAAAGTATCCCTCCTCCCAAAATAAGTGTCGCTGATTTAGTCCAAGAGACAAGCTTTTTAGGTCCGGTGGTCGGGACACCCGGTTATCATGTACGTTCATGTAGATACAGTACCTAGAGATCTGTGCCATGTTCTATCAAGTGTTCCGTTTAGCAGGCCTAGTGAATAGTAATATGGCAGGCGTGGGGTACAACTGATGCTAAGGATTCATGCTCTCTCTCACACCAGTCTGCGCAGAACATTTCGAGAGAACACCCGTGACACAGACTTTGGAGAGGAACATTTCGAATTTTAAATAAAAAAGAGAACCTTGCTTTTCCAGAGAAATGATTTTATAATGCAAGTGTGCATGCAGGTGAGAGACAGAGAGTGTGTCAGAAGAGAGAGAGAGAGCTAAGAGAAACAATGCATGTGAGAAAGAAAGCCTGAGGAGAGAGAGACTGTGTATTCATGTCAAACAATGGAGAGAGAGACTCCTCCTGTTTGGATACTCTAACTCACTTAGAGGTTAGAGTTAGATTCTATCCCTGAACTAACTCTAACTAAAGAGATGTTTGAACGGCAGGGTTAGATTGACAATAAATATTCTTTCTCAATCATTTGGCTACTTTAAACCCTATTTCCTGTCGGATTTGGTGTGGCTAGCCCTTATGTGGCCTCCTCCCACTGTCGGTAGAGTCAGAGAGCTGCAGAGGCTGTGACACAGGAGAGAGGACAGTAGCGCTGCACGGTTTTTACCAGAGTCAAAAGCATCCCATGTGACTACAGTACCCCGTCTTGTCAAACTGGACGAGAGCAGCTGATTAGCAGACTTATCACTGGAAAGTACAGGTAGTACTCCCTCTGTTCCTTTTTGTAGTGCGCATTAGCTTTGTGCTAGAATTCCGAATTGTAGTGCGTGCATGCAGCTCCAGGCTGGTATTGGCGAATTAGCCCTCGGCTGCACCATGCGAGAAACAGCTGCCCGGCGCACATGGGTGTCAGCCAGACCCTGCATGCAGGGCTAGTTTGGTATAAACCGCATCTCCACGTCATACATTGGTCTTGGTGCTAGAAACCATACGCACTATAAAATGGAATGGAGGGAGTATCTGCTACAAGTCAGACAATGTGAGAATCTTAAAGGAACTGGACGACTGGGATAATAGGGTGCCGGGGCTCCCGGGTGCTATCGCACCTTTCCGTTTAGTTCAAAGTATCCCTCCGTCCCAAAATAAGTGTCAGACTTTCTACTAAATTAGCGATACTTATTTTGAGACAAAGGTAGTAATTAGTATTAGCTCATAGTAATTTGCTCAAACTGTTGTAGGAAATCAATACATGCACACTCGCTCGTCCTTGATGGCTCGTCATCAGCACACATGTAGAGTGACGCCGGATACATTCATCAAGGACGAGGGACGTCGCCATCAGTCCTGGAGGCACTCTGGTCGTTTGAGTAAGGAATTTTTGCATGGGCAGCCAATCTTTTCGATTCAAGTAATGCTGTTAGATTGGATAATGCTGGCATGGGCACGCCAGCAGGATAATTGCTGCAGTTAACAGTACGCCAGAAGGATAAAACCCGAACAGTAACACATATAGGAGGTAGAAGTGATGAGCTCGCCAGTCGCCACCGCGCAGCTCGGCTTCAACGTGGCCCTTTACATCAAGCCGGGAACTCAAGGAAGGAATAAATAATACCGCCATGTGATGAAAGCACCAGGGGGATATGATCCCTATATTAGGACCGTGGCTTTCCGGTTGCTTCACACCTTCATGTGCGAAAGTGCTATTATGCGCTCGAGCTCAGCTGCGCTCGGTATCCATGCCGTTTCTATGCTTCGAGATCCCCAACAGACCACGTGAAAGTTCAGACTTAATGAGGGCTGGCCACCTAATCATGGGCCCACTAGAACGCACGACACGAGCCATAATTGCAACGTCGTCAATGAGAGGTGGGACGGCTCAAATGTCTGCTAAT
>NW_021288290.1:43241-45036 GCF_002162155.2 Triticum dicoccoides
TGCAATGTCGATGATGGCTGGCAAGGCAGTCCATGAGCGCGCCAAGGACCAGACAATGACGACAGATGAGTTAATCGTTCAAGAGATGCTCGGCTGTAGATGACGGATGTGCGTGTACGACTAGTTTCACCAGCTCTGTATGTTAGCTGCGAGGATCCAGTTGTGGACTGGTAGCCAACAAGAGCGAGGACGCTATAGATCATTGGGGACTTCCCGACGCCTCCCATGCATACAATAGAGTAATCGATAAGGCAATAACACGAGGAGGAGATGTAACATGTTGCTTGGGCGAGGAGTGTTGTATGTTAGCGGATCACTTGACTAGTGGCATTGGAAGAGGAAATATATGTGGCATCTAAAGAGCTACGGATATGTATCATCTCTCTTATAATGGGTGGCAAGGGAGGTAGGTAGGGCTGGACTAACGAGCTACTCGGCTCGTTAAGACTCGGCCCGTTAAGGCTCGTCATCGTTAAGGCTTGGATTGTTAAGCTTGTTAAGGATAGCGAGCTAAATATAAAGATTGGCTCGGTTCGTTATATGTTCGCGAGCGCTCGCGAGCAGCTCATTAGGAAAATGCATCGGTAGACAAGATACATCACATGCATATAATTACAAACATACATAGGTACAGCCAGTAGGATTTGATAAATTGAGAATATGAGAAGACGACAAAGATGTGACTGTGGAAAATAGCCCGTCCATAGACTTAGGAGTGCTCGAAGTCACCGAAAAATTCTCTATAATGAACAAAATTACGTTACTACCGATCTTAACGAGTAGCTCACGAAACTCACAATCTCGATCGTTTAACTCGTTAGTGTTAACGAGAAAAAATTGCTGCTCGGCTTGGTTTATTAAGAAAATGAGCCGAGCTCAAACGAGTCGAGCAGCTTAGCCCTCGTTAGACTCACTGAGCTTCGAGCTTTTTGTCCAGCCCTAGAGGTAGGCGGCCGGATGAATCTTCTTTCATAAATAAAGATAAATAGATACATTGGATAGTGTCGAATGGTGGTACTCAGCACAAATCATCTTATGAAGATTTCTTTGTGACGAATCTTATTAATAATTAAATGACCAAGATTTCAGTGTTGATGGAAAAGATGTACTAATATATATAAATAATGTGTAGTATGGGAGGCAGGTATCCGGATTAATTTTTCATAAATAAATCACAAATGAAGGTAGATTGCAAATAGTTTGCAGTATGGGAGGCAGGTGTGCTGATGATTTTTTTTTTCATAAATGTAGATAGATTGCGTACAATCTTTTTTGCTATGTGTTACTACTTTAGAAACGAATGAGGTTGCAATGATCAAACTGTGTATCTATGTGCAAATATAGCTAGTTTGAATGATCATGGCAAATTTACAGGAGATCAAACAGAAAACTGCAAGCATTTGCCTGACAAGGGACCTAAATCATGCAACGGATTCATGTGCCGCACAAGGGACCTTAATTCAGAAATGGGATTAACATAAATCATTATCAATATTTATGCAGAAGTGCCAGTATACTTTAATTACTATTACAATAAGCACCCCATAGCATACAAATCACACACACCGCGACATTACACAGAAAGAACATGCATGTAAGTAGCATGAACACGCATGGTGCTCTTTATTTATTTCTCTATTTTCTCAAAGCTTTTAATCCATCTCAATACATGAACTGGCACGGGTGTATGTGTCCAGAACAAAATATGAAAACAAAAACTAAAAGATGCTGCAAAATAAAATCAATAGATTGATAAATTGATGTAGTGTCCAGACAGAACTAATGTATACTTCCT
>NW_021288291.1:0-1578 GCF_002162155.2 Triticum dicoccoides
GCAATGCAATCGCCATGTAATCGTTTTACTTTATCACTAAGCGGTAGCGATAGTCGTAGTAACAATAGTTGGCGAGACGACAACAATGCTACGATGGAGATCAAGGTGTCGCCCCGGTGATGATGGAGATCATGACGATGCTTCAGTGATGGAGATCATGAGCACAAGATGATGATGGCCATATCATCTCACATATTTTGATTGCATGCGATGTTTATCCTGTATGCATCTTATATTGCTTAGAACATCGGTAGCGTTATAAGATGATCCCTTACTAAATTTCAAGGTATAAGTGTTCTCCCTGCGTATGCACCGTTGCTACAGTTCGTCGTGCCGAGATACCATGTGATGATCGAGTGTGATAAGCTCTATGTTCACATACAACGGGTGCAAGCCAGTTTTGCACACGCAGAATACTCGGGTTAAACTTGACGAGCCTAGCATATGCAGATATGGCCTCGGAACACTGGAGACCGAAAGGTCGAGCGTGAATCATATAGTAGATATGATCAACATAGTGATGTTCACCATTGAAAACTACTCCATCTCATGCGATGATCGAACATGGTTTAGTTGATTTGGATCACGTGATCATTTAGATGACTAGAGGGATGTCTATCTAAGTGGGAGTTCTTAAGTAATATGATTAATTGAACTTTAATTTATCATGAACTCAGTCCTGATAGTATTTTGCAAATTATGTTGTAGATCAATAGCTTGCGTTTTAGCTTCCCTATGTTTTTTATATGTTCCTAGAGAAAACTAAGTTGAAAGATGATAGTAGCAATGACATGGATTGGGTCCGTGATCTGAGGTTTATCCTCATTGCTGCACAGAATAATTATGTCCTTGATGCACCGCTAGGTGACTGACCTATTGCAGGAACAGATGCAGATGTTATGAACGTTTGGCTAGCTCAATATGATGACTACTTGATAGTTTAGTGCAGCATGCTTTACGGCTTAGAACCGGGACTTCAACAACGTTTTTGAAACATCACGGAGCATATGAGATGTTCCAAGAGCTGAAATTGGTATTTCAGACTCATGTCTGTGTCAAGAGGTATGAGACTTCTAACAAGTACTTTTCCTAAAAGATGGAGGAGAATTGCTCAACTAGTGAGCATGTCCTCAGGATGTCTGGGTACTACAATCACTTGAATCAAGTGGGAGTTAATCTTCCAGATAAGATAGTGATTGACAGAGTTCTCTAGTCACCATCACCAAGTTACTGGAACTTCATGATGAACTATAGATGCAAGGGATGACGAAAACGATTCCCGAGCTATTCGTGATGTTGAAATCAACGAAGGTAGAAATCAAGAAAGAGCATCAAGTGTTGATGATTGAAAAGACCACTAGTTTCAAGAAAAGGGCAAAAGGAAATAAAGGGAACTTCAAGTAGAATGACAAGCAAGTTGTCACTCCCGTGAAGAAGCCCAAATATGGACCAAAGCCTGAAACTGAGTGCTTCTACTGCAAAGTAAATGGTCACTGGAAGCGGAAATGCCCTGAATATTTGGTGAATAAGAAGGATGGCAAAGTGAACAAGGGTATATTTGATATACAGGATATTGAT
>NW_021288292.1:0-620 GCF_002162155.2 Triticum dicoccoides
AAATTCTATGAACAAAATTAATTACACAATCTAAATATCACCAAAAAAATCTATTAACAATAATATCACCAAACATGCATATTCAACAATAATATCACCAAAAAAATCTATTAACAGAGAAAAAATCTAACACAATATGAACAAATTAATTACACAATCTAAATTAACATACTATTAACTACATATCTAAATTATTACACATCTTATCTAACAAAAAAATCTATAAACTACAAAAAAATCTATTAACAGAAAAAATCTAACACAATATGAAAAAATTAATTACACAATCTAAATTAACATACTATGAACTACATATCTAAATTACTACACATCTAATCTAACAAAAAAATCTATAAATTACAAAAAAATCTAAAAAAATCTAACAAAAATCATAAAAAGTTGCTCACGGCGAGGTCGACGGCGACGGCGACGGCGACGGCTAGGTGCGGCGCAGGGCGGCGACGGCGTCGGGGCGGCGCTGGCCGGGGCGGCGACGTCGGGGCGGGGCGGCGACGGCGTCGGGACGGGGCGGCGACCGCGTCGGGGCGGGGCGACGACGGCATCGGGGCGGGGCGGCAGGCGACGGCGCGCGGCGTCGGGAGAGGAGGAGGAGAGATCGA
>NW_021288293.1:0-521 GCF_002162155.2 Triticum dicoccoides
CATTAAAATTCTATGAACAAGATTAATTACACAATCTAAATATCACCAAAAAAATCTATTAAAAATCATATCACCAAACATGCATATTCAACAATAATATCACCAAAAAAATCTATTAACAGAGAAAAAATCTAACACAATATGAACAAATTAATTACACAATCTAAATTAACATACTATTAACTACATATCTAAATTATTACACATCTTATCTAACAAAAAAATCTATAAACTACAAAAAAATCTATTAACAGAAAAAAATCTAACACAATATGAAAAAATTAATTACACAATCTAAATTAACATACTATGAACTACATATCTAAATTACTACACATCTAATCTAACAAAAAAAATCTATAAATTACAAAAAAATCTAAAAAACTCTAACAAAAATCATAAAAAGTTGCTCACGGCGAGGTCGACGGCGACGGCTAGGTGCGGCGCAGGGCGGCGACGGCGTCGGGGCGGCGCTGGCCGGGGCGGCGACGTCGGGGCGGGGTGGCGACGGTGTCGGGACG
>NW_021288294.1:0-1073 GCF_002162155.2 Triticum dicoccoides
GTCTGGTCGTTGAACACAAACGAAGTACGCGAAGTTGCAGCTATGGCGAACTTTTAATCTAAACAAAACCCAAAGTCTAAACGATGCCCTAAGGGCTGTATATATGGAGGAAGAGGGGGGGAATTTCGTGGCCCTTGGTGGAGGGGTCCGAAATCAACCCTATCTCTTGTTTCCCCACACATACGGACTCTAAAAATAGCCTATACTTATGTATTTCGAAATTACATGGGCCTGGCCCAATAATAAGGTGACGCAGCACCTAAAATAGCCTCGGGACGAAATTTATGAAGTGGCATCTTGTATATTTCGTCCAAGGCTTCATGCACCCATTATGGTGGCTTCAAAGTCCTGAAATCATCACTTGTAACTCCGTTCTTGTTTCCCTTGCGCATACCATCATCTCCATGCTTGTTCTTGCTCCAATGTTCATCCTTCTCCAAGCTAGGCCCTTCATTTGTAAGCAAAACAAATGTATCCAATTTAGGCAGCATCATATTCTCATGAACATTAGAATCATTACCAAGAAACGAAAGTACCTGGTAATTTAGTTGGCGTGCACGAGCTCTAGTAATTGGTCCAGTATGTATAGCAGCAGGGGCTGTGGGTGTAACAATTGTATTGATGTCCTCATCATCCTCCCCTTCTTGAAATGAAGTCGTCCTCGACGGAAGTTCGTCTTCCTCACCCCAATAAGGCTTCAAATCTACAATGTTAAAAGTGGGACTAACCCCAAAATCTGCAGGCAGCTCAAGTTTATATGCATTATCATTTATTTTCTCTAACACCTTAAAGGGACCATCAGCACGTGGCATTAACTTTGATTTGCGCAAATCAGGAAATCTATCCTTACGCAAATGTAACCAAACAAGATCTCCAGGTGCAAACACAACATGTTTTCTACCCTTATCTCCAGCAAGTTTATATTTAGCATTCATGCGCTCAATGTTTTCCTTAGTTAACTCATGCATTTTTAAAATCAATTCAGCACGTTGTTTAGCATCAAAATTAACCTTCTCCGAAGATGGAAGAGGCAACAAATCAATAGGTGCACGAGGTAGGAAACCATACACAAC
>NW_021288295.1:0-2213 GCF_002162155.2 Triticum dicoccoides
ATCGAGTTTTGCAGAGATGTGAAGAAATTAATCTTGTCTTGAATTGGGAAAAGTGCCACTTTATGGTTAATGAAGGTATTGTCTTGGGGCATAAAGTTTTTGAAAGAGGTATTGAAGTTGATAAAGCCAAGGTTGATGCTATTGAAAAGATGCCATGCCCTAAGGACATCAAGGGTATAAGAAGTTTCCTTGGTCACGCCGGATTTTACAGGAGGTTCATTAAGGACTTCTCAAAAATCTCTCGGCCTCTGACTAATTTATTACAAAAAGATATACCATTTGTCTTTGATGATGATTGTGTAGAAGCATTTGAAATACTTAAGAAAACATTGATCTCTGCACCTATTGTTCAGCCACCTGATTGGAATTTACCCTTTGAAATTATGTGTGATGCTAGTGATTATGCTGTAGGTGCTGCTCTAGGGCAAAGAGTTGATAAGAAATTAAATGTTATTCAATATGCTAATAAAACTCTAGACAATGCTCAGAGAAAATATGCTACTACTGAAAAAGAATTCTTAGCAGTTGTATTTGCTTGTGATAAGTTCAGACCTTATATTGTTGATTCTAAAGTAACTATTCACACTGATCATGCTGCTATTAAATATCTTATGGAAAAGAAAGATGCTAAACCTAGACTTATTAGATGGGTTCTCTTGCTACAAGAATTTGATTTACATATTGTTGATAGAAAGGGAGGTGAGAACCCCGTTGTAGACAACTTGTCTAGGTTAGAAAATGTGCTTGATGACCCACTACCTATTGATGATAGCTTTCCTGATGAGCAATTAAATGTCATAAATGCTTCTCATACTGCTCCATGGTATGCTGATTATGCTAATTACATTATTGCCAAATTTATACCACCTAGTTTCACATACCAGCAAAAGAAAAAGTTCTTCTATGATTTGATACATTACTTTTGGGATGACCCACATCTTTATAAAGAAGGAGTAGATGGTGTTATTAGACATTATGTACCTGAGCATGAACAGGAACAGATCCTACGCAAGTGTCACTCCGAAGCTTATGGAGGACACCATGCTGGAGATAGAACTGCACATAAGGTATTGCAATCTGGTTTTTATTGGCCTACTCTCTTCAAGGATGCCCGTAAGTTTGTCTTATCTTGTGATGAATGTCAAAGAATTGGTAATATTAGTAGACGTCAAGAAATGCCTATGAACTATTCACTCGTTATTGAACCATTTGATGTTTGGGGCTTTGACTATATGGGACCTTTTCCTGCCTCTAATGGATATACACATATTTTAGTTGTTGTTGATTACGTTACTAAGTGGGTAGAAGCTATTCCAACTAGTAGTGCTGATCATAACACTTCTATTAAAATGCTTAAAGAAGTTATTTTCCAAGATTTGGAGTCCCTAGATATTTAATGACTGATGGTGGTTGACATTTTATTCATGGTGCTTTCCATAAAATGCTTGATAAAAATGATGTTAATCATAGAATTGCATCTCCTTATCACCCTCAGTCTAGTGGTCAAGTAGAATTGAGTAATAGAGAGCTCAAATTAATTTTGCAAAAGACTGTCAATAGGTCTAGAAAGAATTGGTCCAAGAAACTTGATGATGCATTATGGGCCTATGGAACTGCATATAAAAATCCTATGGGTATGTCTCCGTATAAAATGGTTTATGGAAAAGCATGTCACTTACCTCTCGAACTAGAACACAAGGCATATTGGGATATTAAAGAGCTCAATTATGATTTTAAACTTGCCTGTGAGAAGAGGTTATTTGATATTAGCTCACTCAATGAATGGAGAACCCAAGCCTACGAAAATGCCAAGTTGTTTAAAGAAAAAGTTAAAAGATGGCATGATAAAAGGATACAAAAGCGTGAGCTTAATGTAGGTGATTATGTATTGCTATACAACTCTCGTTTAAGATTTTTGCAGGAAAACTTCTCTCTAAATGGGAAGGTCCTTACGTTATCGAGGAGGTCTATCGTTCCGGTGCCATAAAAATCAACAACTTCGAAGGCACAAATCCAAAGGTGGTGAACAATCAAAGAATCAAACATTATATCTCAGGTAATCCCATAAATGTTGAAACCGATGTTATTGAAACTGTAACCCCGGAGGAATACATAAGGGACACTGTCCGGAACGTTTCAGACTCCGAAAAGGAATAGGTATGTGGTACGGTAAGTAAACCGACTCCAAAACAGTTTTAAGGCAGTATTTCTCC
>NW_021288296.1:0-1317 GCF_002162155.2 Triticum dicoccoides
CTGAAATGTACTCTAGGCTTGCTCTCATCACAAATGAGATTGCCGGCTTAGGAAGTGAAGAGATGACCGATAGATTCATCATCAAGAAGATTCTAAGAGCCTTGGATGGAAAATATGATACCGTGTGCACATTGATCCAAATGATGCCCAATTACAAAGATCTCAAGCCAACGGAGGTGATTGGAAGAATTGTTGCTCATGAGATGTCACTTAAGGATAACGAGGAACTTCACAACAAATCAAGTGGTGCCTACAAAGCCTCATGTGAAGCCCCTACATCATCAAGTGAGAAACAAAACTTCAATGAAGAATTGAGCTTAATGGTGAAGAACTTCAACAAGTTCTACAAGAGTAGAAGCAAAGATAGAAGCTTCAAGTCAAGGTCCTACAATGACAAAAGATCTTCTAGTCGAGAGCGAAACTGCTACAGTTGTGGAAGACCCAGACACTATTCCAATGAGTGTACGGCTCCCTACAAGAGAAGAGAAGATTCTCCAAAAAGAAGAAGCAAAGAATCACCACCAAGAGAGAGAAGGAGTAGAGATGATCGTTATGAACGAAGATACTCACGGAGAAGCAAGGATTCGGAAAGGAAGGAAAAATCATCAAGGAGCCACACAAAACGAAGACATCAAGCTCATGTTGGTGAATGGGTATCCGGCTCCACTCCGACAGCCACTCCGAGAGAAGTTATCACTCCGACTCCGAAGATACTCAAGATGAAGGTGTTGCCGGTCTAGCACTTGTGTCAACCAACTCCTACGACATATTTGACTCACCAAATGAAGGAATTGGAAGATGCTTCATGGCCAAAGGTCCTAAGGTAACACACCCCGAGTATGTTGATTTCAATAGTGATGAAGATGACTTGTTAGGTGATGATTTGCTTGTTCACAACTCTAGTGATGAATACTATGATGAAACGTCAATCAATCATGCTAATCAAGATAAAACGAATGACAATGATAAGGAGAAGATTGAGGCTCTAACTAAAGAACTAAACACTCTTAAGTTAGCTCATGAAACTATCTTCGAAGATCATCGAGAACTTTTAAGAGCTCATGAGAAATTACGCTTTGAAAAGCTCAATCTTGAGCAAGAGCATGAGTTCTTAAAAGCAATCAATGATGATCTCCGCAAGAAAAGTTCTTCTTACATTGCCAAGCGTTTACTCTTATCCACTTACATGCCTCAAGTCAAGTCTAGTAACAAGAACAAGAAAGATTCTTCCTCTAGCAGTAACAATGATCATGCTAAATCCAATATTGTTGCTTCTAGTAGTTCTCTTGATTCCACTAATGATTCTCTTAGCCAAGT
>NW_021288297.1:0-1305 GCF_002162155.2 Triticum dicoccoides
ACTTTTTTTTCCGAAACCTACTCCGGCAAGGAAACACGAATCGGAATCTAGATGGATCTCGAAAACAAACCTAATATGACAAGAACTCGGATTGGTGGTGGATATATGGTGGTAGATGGCAGCGGTGGTGGTATATGACAGCTGTGGTGGTATATGGATACGGATTCGAAGCGGTGGCGGATAAGCGGTGGTGGTAGATGGCAGGGGTGATGATGATGGTGCGGCGGCGGCGTGACAACTTATGACCAGAACTCGAAACTCTAAAAGACTAGACTCTAAGACCAGCAACTAGACACGACGATGCAACCGCAAATTCAACAAAGCAAAACCCTAAAAAGATTATGCGAAGGCTCAGATTGGTTCGGATATGATGAACTAACCCTAATTTTTTTTGTGGCTTTTTCGTGGACTGTAGGTATGAAGAACAGACTCGATCTAAACTACGAAAAACTGTAAAATCTCACCGAGCAACCTGGAAATCTGATACCACTTGATAGAGGCAAAGGTGTCCCGTCTTTCGATGAGATGGTGGATTTCGCTTTGGTCAAAGTCGACTTTGACGATCCGACTACGAACGTGCGAGGACGTCGCGCCTTAGCAATCGCTAAACCAACTCCGAGAGGTTATTGACCACGCCGGAGCACGATCAACCTGACCACGAGGGTCTGTTTCCTGCGAGCAAACGAAGAACAAGCAAGAAACTGAGATTGCAATCTGGATATTGCGAATATAAGATGAAAGCTTTATTGATCAAGGTGGGGTTCTGTGACGCCTTTGTCTGGTCGTTGAACACAAACGAAGTACGCGAAGTTGCAGCTATGGCGAACTTTTAATCTAAACAAAACCCAAGGTCCAAACGGTGCCCTAAGGGCTGTATATATGGAGGAAGAGGGGGTGGATTTCGTGGCCCTTGGTGGAGGGGTCCGAAATCAACCCTATCTCTTGTTTCCCCACACATACGGACTCTAAAAATAGCCTATACTTATGTATTTCGAAATTACATGGGCCTGGCCCAATAATAAGGTGACGCAGCACCTAAAATAGCCTCGGGACGAAATTTATGAAGTGGCATCTTGTATATTTCGTCCAAGGCTTCATGCACACATTATGGTGGCTTCAAAGTCCTGAAATCATCACTTGTAACTCCGTTCTTGTTCCCCTTGCGCATGCCATCATCTCCATGCTTGTTCTTGCTCCAATGTTCATCCTTCTCCAAGCTAGGCCCTTCATTTGTAAGCAAAACAAATGTATCCAATTTAGGCAGCATCATATTCTCATGAACATTAGAATCATTACCAAGAAACG